>NC_088234.1:50630195-50640195 GCF_036934945.1 Oncorhynchus masou masou
CGCATCCATGAATGTCAAAGATCTTTTAACCCCCCCCACCCCACCCCCCCAGAAAGATGGAGAATAATGTCAGCCTTCAGGTTGAGGGATGACACCGGGCTTTTCGATGCGTCCTGACAGACTCCGATCTGTCCCAGCCAATGTGTCACACCGCTCGTCATTGGCTCATGTCAATCTGATCAGGGAGGAAGGGGGGAGCGGTTTAGCTTAGATATACAGTACCTCCTATAGTTTCCCTCTACTGACATTGATATTGGTAGTATGTATTGTCTGATTTCCAACTTGTTTGACAATTTGCAGTATTGTTTGTATCGTTTCTCTTTTGTCTAATTGTCTAAATTGCCAACGTTTCAGACAACCAAGACATTCTTCATATTTCCAGTCTAATAATTGACTGAATCATGGATGCGTAACACCTTCTCTACTGCTAGTTTCCATTAGATCTCAGCAGCAGGCTCAGTTATTGTCTCGAATAAAGCGTTTCGTCAGGCATCTTTGTTTTTTCCCCTGCTAGGTGCTTCGCCCTCCGACTCGTCTCTCTTTATCCTCGCTGGTTACAGGAGTTAATATGCTAAATGTGAGAGAGGAGATAGGAATTCTCCTTTTTCTGCTTCCCACTGGTTTTCCATTGCATCGCGCCAGGTTGTAATTTAGGAGCAAAACAGATAAATTAGAGACATGTAGCCAGATGTGATATTTGTTTTTACTCCACAGCTGTAGGTAGCCATAAAATGCTCAGGCTCAATGGGATTTCTATAAAGCCCTCTTTTTCTAATTCACCAATCGCCTTGTGCCTCCTCAAACTACCAGCCCTGGCTAATTATTTGATCCCCCTAAAATATAAGCGTTTCTCTGAATCTAGTTTTGGAGTAACAGCTTCTGTAAATTGTCCGGTGCGGGTGTCTAGATTTGCGCTCCACCGTTGAGTGTCCCTATGCTGGCTGGCTCCCTGTAAAAGCAATTTGCCCCATGCACAGACTAGGTAATGAGCAGATGCTCCTATTGTAAATGATGATGCGGCCGTAATAAAGAGTTGATAAACACAGAATTACTGCTGGGCCATGGGCATGCACACGAACACAGATACATTGTTAGAGACAGTGCACACAGATATACAGTGCCTTCAGAAAGTATTCATACCCCTTGACTTATTCCACAGTTTGTTGTGCTACAGCCTGAATTCAGAATGAATTAAATCATTAAATCACACAATACCCCTTAATGACAAAGTGAAAACATGTTTTAGAAATGTTTGCACATTTATTGAAAATCAGAAAATGAGACATTTCTGATTTACATAAGTATTCACACCCCTTTGCTATGACACTCCACACTGAGCTCAGGTGCATCCAATTTCCTTTGATCATCCTTGAGACGTCACTACAACTTGATTGGAGTCCACCTGTGGACAATTCAATTGTTTGGACATGGTTTAGAAAGCAACTTCTGTCTCTATAAAGTCCCACAGTTGACAGTGCATGTCAGAGCAGAAACTACCATGAAGTCCAAGTAACTGTCGGTAGTTCTCCGAGACAGGATTGTGATGAGGCATATATCTGGGGAAGGGTATACAACTATTTGTAGAGTGTTGAAAGTTTCCAAGAGCACAGTGGTCTCCATCATATGTAACTACCCAGACTGCCTAGAGCTGGCCGCCTGACCAAACTGATCAGCCATGCAAGAAGGACCTTTGTCAGGTATGTGACCAAGAACCCAATGACCACCCTGACAGAACTACAGAGCTCATTGGCTGAGATGGGACAACCTGCCAGAAGGACAACAGTCTATACAGCACTTCACCATTCTGGGTTTTATGGGAGAGTAGCCAGACGGAAGCCACCCTTGAGAAAAAAGGCTTGACATCACACCTGGAGTTTGCAGAAAGGCACATGAAAGACAGTGCATAAGGCAATATATTATGTGTTCTGGGGAGACAAAAATGTAACTCTTTGGCCTGAATGCAAAGCGCTATGTCTGGAGAAAACCAGATACTGCTCATCTCCCGTCTTAACACCATCCCTACCGTGAAGCATGGTGGTGGCAGCATCATGCTATGGGAAATGCTCTTCAGTGGCCTGGACTGGGAGACTGGTGAGGATAGAGGGAACAATGAATTGATTGATGAGAACCTGCTTCAGTTGCAAAAAACCTTGTAAACCTTGGGGCAAAGATTTACATTCCAATAGGACAATGACCGCAAGCATCCAGCCAAAGCAACGCTGGAATGGCATCAGAACAAGAATGTGAAAGTCCTTGAGTGGCCCAGCCCAGACTTGAATTTAATTGAAAATTGAACTTGAAAAAATATGGTGGGAAGAATGTGAGAAAATCCCTGAATCCAGATGTCCATTAGTACAGACAACCAAGAAAACTCAAAGCTGCGAAAATCCCTGAATCCAGATGTCCATTAGTACAGACAACCAAGAAAACTCAAAGCTGAGAAAATCCCTGAATCCAGATGTCCATTAGTACAGACAACCAAGAAAACTCAAAGCTGAGAAAATCCCTGAATCCAGATGTATATTAGTACAGACAACCAAGAAAACTCAAAGCTGAGAAAATCCCTGAATCCAGATGTCCATTAGTACAGACAACCAAGAAAACTCAAAGCTGAGAAAATCCCTGAATCCAGATGTCCATTAGTACAGACAACCAAGAAAACTCAAAGCTGAGAAAATCCCTGAATCCAGATGTCCATTAGTACAGACAACCAAGTAAACTCAAAGCAGAGAAAATTCCTGAATCCCGATGTCCATTAGTACAGACAACCAAGAAAACTCAAAGCTGAGAAAATCCCTGAATCCAGATGTCCATTAGTACAGACAACCAAGAAAACTCAAAGCTGAGAAAATCCCTGAATCCAGATGTCCATTAGTACAGACAACCAAGAAAACTCAAAGCTGAGAAAATCCCTGAATCCAGATGTACATTGATTGATTCATAAATGTTTTGCTACTTAAATATAAATAACATACATATTTCTAAACTAATCCAATCTAGTCCAATCTGTTACTAATCCAATCTGATTTATTGCACCCGTTATTGAAATTGGTTGATCCAGTTTAGGTGGTTTAGATGGTTTAGGTGGTCTAGTATCTTAGTATCTTAGTCTTCCCAACCTGGCAGTCATTCGGAATGCAGGTTGCAGGTGACTATCTCTCTGGATTCCTGCAGGAACAACACATCACTTTGCAAGTCAGCATAATGTGACCTGCAGGCCTGAAAACCATGTGTTTCAAGCCACTGTATGAGGGTAAAACTAGACCCTCAAAATAAGGCCTTATTAAATACTTGTATTGTGCGGAATATTTACATTTGAATTACAGCATATTCACTTAGGATCTCACTTGATGAAAGCCACAGGACAAAATGATCTCTCTGTGCGGTCATGTATAGAGATAACATAATGTCTCTGTGCAGTCATGTATATAGATAACATAATGTCTCTGTGCAGTCATGTATAGAGATAACATAATGTCTCTATGTGGTCATGTATATAGATAACATAATGTCTCTGTGCAGTCATGTAAAGAGATAACATAATGTCTCTGTGCAGTCATGTATAGAGATAACATAATGTCTCTATGTGGTCATGTATATAGATAACATAATGTCTCTGTGCAGTCATGTAAAGAGATAACATAATGTCTCTGTGCAGTCATGTATAGAGATAACATAATGTCTCTGTGCAGTCATGTATAGAGATAACATAATGTCTCTGTGCAGTCATGTATAGAGATAACATAATGTCTCTGTGCGGTCATGTATAGAGATAACATAATGTCTCTGTGCAGTCATGTATAGAGGTAACATAATGTCTCTGTGCAGTCATGTATAGAGATAACATAATGTCTCTGTGCGGTCATGTATAGAGATAACATAATGTCTCTGTGCAGTCATGTATAGAGATAACATAATGTCTCTGTGCGGTCATGTATAGAGATAACATAATGTCTCTGTGCAGTCATGTATAGAGATAACATAATGTCTCTGTGCAGTCATGTATAGAGATAACATAATGTCTCTGTGCAGTCATGTATAGAGATAACATAATGTCTCTGTGCGGTCATGTATAGAGGTAACATAATGTCTCTGTGCAGTCATGTATAGAGATAACATAATGTATCTGTGTGGTCATGTATAGAGATAACATAATGTCTCTATGCAGTCATGTATAGAGATAACATAATGTCTCTATGTGGTCATGTATAGAGATAACATAATGTCTCTGTGCAGTCATGTATAGAGATAACATAATGTGTCTGTGCAGTCATGTATAGAGATAACATAATGTCTCTATGTGGTCATGTATAGAGATAACATAATGTCTCTATGTGGTCATGTATAGAGATAACATAATGTCTCTATGTGGTCATGTATAGAGATAACATAATGTCTCTATGTGGCCATGTATAGAGATAACATAATGTCTCTGTGCAGTCATGTATAGAGGTAACATAATGTCTCTATGTGGTCATGTATAGAGATAACATAATGTATCTGTGTGGTCATGTATAGAGATAACATAATGTCTCTGTGAAGTCATGTATAGAGATAACATAATGTCTCTGTGCAGTCATGTATAGAGATAACATAATGTCTCTATGTGGTCATGTATAGAGATAACATAATGTCTCTATGAAGTCATGTATAGAGATAACATAATGTCTCTGTGCAGTCATGTATAGAGATAACATAATGTCTCTATGTGGTCATGTATAGAGATAACATAATGTCTCTATGTGGTCATGTATAGAGATAACATAATGTGTCTGTGCAGTCATGTATAGAGATAACATAATGTCTCTGTGCAGTCATGTATAGAGATAACATAATGTCTCTATGTGGTCATGTATAGAGATAACATAATGTCTCTATGTGGTCATGTATAGAGATAACATAATGTGTCTGTGCAGTCATGTATAGAGATAACATAATGTCTCTGTGAAGTCATGTATAGAGATAACATAATGTCTCTGTGCAGTCATGTATAGAGATAACATAATGTCTCTATGTGGCCATGTATAGAGATAACATAATGTCTCTGTGCAGTCATGTATAGAGATAACATAATGTCTCTATGTGGTCATGTATAGAGATAACATAATGTCTCTATGCGGTCATGTATAGAGATAACATAATGTCTCTGTGCAGTCATGTATAGAGATAACATAATGTCTCTATGTGGTCATGTATAGAGATAACATAATGTATCTGTGTGGTCATGTATAGAGATAACATAATGTCTCTGTGAAGTCATGTATAGAGATAACATAATGTCTCTGTGCAGTCATGTATAGAGATAACATAATGTCTCTATGTGGTCATGTATAGAGATAACATAATGTCTCTATGTGGTCATGTATAGAGATAACATAATGTGTCTGTGCAGTCATGTATAGAGATAACATAATGTCTCTGTGCAGTCATGTATAGAGATAACATAATGTCTCTATGTGGTCATGTATAGAGATAACATAATGTCTCTATGTGGTCATGTATAGAGATAACATAATGTGTCTGTGCAGTCATGTATAGAGATAACATAATGTCTCTGTGAAGTCATGTATAGAGATAACATAATGTCTCTGTGCAGTCATGTATA
This sequence comes from Oncorhynchus masou masou, assembly GCF_036934945.1. Lineage (NCBI taxonomy): Eukaryota > Metazoa > Chordata > Actinopteri > Salmoniformes > Salmonidae > Oncorhynchus > Oncorhynchus masou. The sequence continues at coordinate 50,635,801 of NC_088234.1, forward strand.
GAGATAACATAATGTCTCTATGTGGCCATGTATAGAGATAACATAATGTCTCTGTGCAGTCATGTATAGAGATAACATAATGTCTCTATGTGGTCATGTATAGAGATAACATAATGTCTCTATGCGGTCATGTATAGAGATAACATAATGTCTCTGTGCAGTCATGTATAGAGATAACATAATGTCTCTATGTGGTCATGTATAGAGATAACATAATGTCTCTGTGCAGTCATGTATAGAGGTAACATAATGTCTCTATGCGGTCATGTATAGAGATAACATAATGTCTCTATGTGGCCATGTATAGAGATAACATAATGTCTCTATGTGGTCATGTATAGAGATAACATAATGTCTCTATGTGGTCATGTATAGAGATAACATAATGTCTCTGTGCAGTCATGTATAGAGATAACATAATGTCTCTATGCGGTCATGTATAGAGATAACATAATGTCTCTATGCGGTCATGTATAGAGATAACATAATGTCTCTGTGCAGTCATGTATAGAGATAACATAATATCTCTATGTGGTCATGTATAGAGATAACATAATGTCTCTATGCAGTCATGTATAGAGATGATAACATAATGTCTCTATGTGGTCATGTATAGAGATAACATAATGTATCTGTGTGGTCATGTATAGAGATAACATAATGTCTCTGTGCAGTCATGTATAGAGGTAACATAATGTCTCTGTGCAGTCATGTATAGAGATAACATAATGTCTCTGTGCGGTCATGTATAGAGATAACATAATGTCTCTATGTGGCCATGTATAGAGATAACATAATGTCTCTGTGCAGTCATGTATAGAGGTAACATAATGTCTCTGTGCAGTCATGTATACAGATAACATAATGTCTCTATGTGGTCATGTATAGAGGTAACATAATGTCTCTGTGCAGTCATGTATAGAGATAACATAATGTCTCTATGTGGTCATGTATAGAGATAACATAATGTCTCTGTGCAGTCATGTATAGAGGTAACATAATGTCTCTATGCGGTCATGTATAGAGATAACATAATGTCTCTATGTGGCCATGTATAGAGATAACATAATGTCTCTATGTGGTCATGTATAGAGATAACATAATGTCTCTATGTGGTCATGTATAGAGATAACATAATGTCTCTGTGCAGTCATGTATAGAGATAACATAATGTCTCTATGCGGTCATGTATAGAGATAACATAATGTCTCTATGCGGTCATGTATAGAGATAACATAATGTCTCTGTGCAGTCATGTATAGAGATAACATAATATCTCTATGTGGTCATGTATAGAGATAACATAATGTCTCTATGCAGTCATGTATAGAGATGATAACATAATGTCTCTATGTGGTCATGTATAGAGATAACATAATGTCTCTATGTGGTCATGTATAGAGATAACATAATGTCTCTGTGCGGTCATGTATAGAGATAACATAATGTCTCTATGTGGTCATGTATAGAGATAACATAATGTCTCTATGTGGTCATGTATAGAGATAACATAATGTCTCTGTGCGGTCATGTATAGAGATAACTTAATGTCTCTATGTGGTCACGTATAGAGATAACATAATGTCTCTGTGCGGTCATGTATAGAGATAACATAATGTCTCTATGTGGTCATGTATAGAGATAACATAATGTCTCTGTGCGGTCATGTATAGAGATAACATAATGTCTCTATGTGGTCATGTATAGAGATAACATAATGTCTCTATGTGGTCATGTATAGAGATAACATAATGTCTCTGTGCGGTCATGTATAGAGATAACTTAATGTCTCTATGTGGTCACGTATAGAGATAACATAATGTCTCTATGTGGTCATGTATAGAGATAACATAATGTCTCTGTGCAGTCATGTATAGAGATAACATAATGTCTCTATGTGGTCATGTATAGAGATAACATAATGTCTCTGTGCGGTCATGTATAGAGATAACATAATGTCTCTGTGAAGTCATGTATAGAGATAACATAATGTCTCTGTGCAGTCATGTATAGAGATAACATAATGTCTCTATGCAGTCATGTATAGAGATAACATAATGTCTCTATGTGGCCATGTATAGAGGTAACATAATGTCTCTATGTGGTCATGTATAGAGATAACATAATGTCTCTATGCGGTCATGTATAGAGATAACATAATGTCTCTATGTGGTCATGTATAGAGATAACATAATGTCTCTATGTGGTCATGTATAGAGATAACATAATGTCTCTATGCGGTCATGTATAGAGAAAACATAATGTCTCTATGTGGTCATGTATAGAGATAACATAATGTCTCTATGCGGTCATGTATAGAGATAACATAATGTCTCTGTGCGGTCATGTATAGAGATAACATAATATCTCTATGTGGTCATGTATAGAGATAACATAATGTCTCTATGCAGTCATGTATAGAGATGATAACATAATGTCTCTATGTGGTCATGTATAGAGATAACATAATGTCTCTATGCGGTCATGTATAGAGATAACATAATGTCTCTATGTGGTCATGTATAGAGATAACATAATGTCTCTATGTGGTCATGTATAGAGATAACATAATGTCTCTATGTGGTCATGTATAGAGGTAACATAATGTCTCTATGTGGTCATGTATAGAGATAACATAATGTCTCTGTGCGGTCATGTATAGAGATAACATCATGTCTCTATGTGGTCATGTATAGAGATAACATAATGTCTCTGTGCGGTCATGTATAGAGATAACATAATGTCTCTATGTGGTCATGTATAGAGATAACATAATGTCTCTGTGCAGTCATGTATAGAGATAACATAATGTCTCTATGCGGTCATGTATAGAGATAACATAATGTCTCTGTGCAGTCATGTATAGAGATAACAAAATGGCTCTATGCAGTCATGTATAGAGATAACATAATGTCTCTATGCGGTCATGTATAGAGATAACATAATGTCTCTATGCGGTCATGTATAGAGATACCATAATGTCTCTATGTGGTCATGTATAGAGATAACATAATGTCTCTATGCGGTCATGTATAGAGATAACATAATGTCTCTATGTGGTCATGTATAGAGATAACATAATGTCTCTATGTGGTCATGTATAGAGATAACATAATGTCTCTGTGCAGTCATGTATAGAGATAACATAATGTCTCTATGTGGTCATGTATAGAGATAACATAATGTCTCTGTGCGGTCATGTATAGAGATAACATAATGTCTCTGTGAAGTCATGTATAGAGATAACATAATGTCTCTGTGCAGTCATGTATAGAGATAACATAATGTCTCTATGCAGTCATGTATAGAGATAACATAATGTCTCTATGTGGCCATGTATAGAGGTTACATAATGTCTCTATGTGGTCATGTATAGAGATAACATAATGTCTCTATGTGGTCATGTATAGAGATAACATAATGTCTCTATGTGGTCATGTATAGAGGTAACATAATGTCTCTATGTGGTCATGTATAGAGATAACATAATGTCTCTGTGCGGTCATGTATAGAGATAACATAATGTCTCTATGTGGTCATGTATAGAGATAACATAATGTCTCTGTGCAGTCATGTATAGAGATAACATAATGTCTCTATGCGGTCATGTATAGAGATAACATAATGTCTCTGTGCAGTCATGTATAGAGATAACAAAATGGCTCTATGCAGTCATGTATAGAGATACCATAATGTCTCTATGTGGTCATGTATAGAGATAACATAATGTCTCTATGCGGTCATGTATAGAGATAACATAATGTCTCTATGTGGTCATGTATAGAGATAACATAATGTCTCTATGCGGTCATGTATAGAGATAACATAATGTCTCTGTGCGGTCATGTATAGAGATAACATAATGTCTCTATGTGGTCATGTATAGAGGTAACATAATGTCTCTATGCGGTCATGTATAGAGATAACATAATGTCTCTATGTGGTCATGTATAGAGGTAACATAATGTCTCTATGTGGTCATGTATAGAGATAACATAATGTCTCTATGCGGTCATGTATAGAGATAACATAATGTCTCTGTGCAGTCATGTAGATAACATAATGTCTCTATGTGGTCATGTATAGAGATAACATAATGTCTCTATGCAGTCATGTATAGAGATAACATAATGTCTCTGTGCGGTCATGTATAGAGAGATAACATAATGTCTCTATGTGGTCATGTATAGAGATAACATAATGTCTCTATGCAGTCATGTATAGAGATAACATAATGTCTCTATGTGGTCATGTATAGAGATAACATAATGTCTCTATGTGGTCATGTATAGAGATAACATAATGTATCTGTGTGGTCATGTATAGAGATAACATAATGTCTCAATGCGGTCATGTATAGAGATAACATAATGTCTCTATGCAGTCATGTATAGA
>NC_088234.1:50645195-50700195 GCF_036934945.1 Oncorhynchus masou masou
TGACCTACCTAGACTATAGTTCTACTCACTGTGTCTGATCCCTGGTGGCTGTACTGGGGTCAGTGTTACCCTCCCATGACCTACCTAGACTATAGTTCTACTCACTGTGTCTGATCCCTGGTGGCTGTACTGGGGTCAGTGTTACCCTCCCATGACCAACCTAGACTATAGTTCTACTCACTGTGTCTGATCCCTGGTGGCTGTACTGGGGTCAGTGTTACCCTCCCATGACCAACCTAGACTATAGTTCTACTCTCTTGTGTCTGATCCCTGGTGGCTGTACTGGGGTCAGTGTTACCCTCCCATGACCAACCTAGACTATAGTTCTCCTCACTGTGTCTGATCCCTGGTGGCTGTACTGGGGTCAGTGTTACCCTCCCATGACCAACCTAGACTATAGTTCTCCTCACTGTGTCTGATCCCTGGTGGCTGTACTGGGGTCAGTGTTACCCTCCCATGACCTACCTAGACTATAGTTCTACTCACTGTGTCTGATCCCTGGTGGCTGTACTGGGGTCAGTGTTACCCTCCCATGACCTACCTAGACTATAGTTCTCCTCACTGTGTCTGATCCCTGGTGGCTGTACTGGGGTCAGTGTTACCCTCCCATGACCAACCTAGACTATAGTTCTCCTCACTGTGTCTGATCCCTGGTGGCTGTACTGGGGTCAGTGTTACCCTCCCATGACCTACCTAGACTATAGTTCTCCTCACTGTGTCTGATCCCTGGTGGCTGTACTGGGGTCAGTGTTACCCTCCCATGACCTACCTAGACTATAGTTCTACTCACTGTGTCTGATCCCTGGTGGCTGTACTGGGGTCAGTGTTACCCTCCCATGACCTACCTAGACTATAGTTCTCCTCACTGTGTCTGATCCCTGGTGGCTGTACTGGGGTCAGTGTTACCCTCCCATGACCTACCTAGACTATAGTTCTACTCACTGTGTCTGATCCCTGGTGGCTGTACTGGGGTCAGTGTTACCCTCCCATGACCTACCTAGACTATAGTTCTACTCACTGTGTCTGATCCCTGGTGGCTGTACTGGGGTCAGTGTTACCCTCCCATGACCTACCTAGACTATAGTTCTACTCACTGTGTCTGATCCCTGGTGGCTGTACTGGGGTCAGTGTTACCCTCCTATGACCTACCTAGACTATAGTTCTCCTCACTGTGTCTGATCCCTGGTGGCTGTACTGGGGTCAGTGTTACCCTCCCATGACCTACCTAGACTATAGTTCTCCTCACTGTGTCTGATCCCTGGTGGCTGTACTGGGGTCAGTGTTACCCTCCCATGACCTACCTAGACTATATTTCTACTCTCTTGTGTCTGATCCCTGGTGGCTGTACTGGGGTCAGTGTTACCCTCCCATGACCAACCTAGACTATAGTTCTCCTCACTGTGTCTGATCCCTGGTGGCTGTACTGGGGTCAGTGTTACCCTCCCATGACCTACCTAGACTATAGTTCTACTCTCTTGTGTCTGATCCCTGGTGGCTGTACTGGGGTCAGTGTTACCCTCCCATGACCAACCTAGACTATAGTTCTACTCACTGTGTCTGATCCCTGGTGGCTGTACTGGGGTCAGTGTTACCCTCCCATGACCTACCTAGACTTTAGTTCTACTCACTGTGTCTGATCCCTGGTGGCTGTACTGGGGTCAGTGTTACCCTCCCATGACCTGCCTAGACTATAGTTCTACTCACTGTGTCTGATCCCTGGTGGCTGTACTGGGGTCAGTGTTACCCTCCCATGACCTACCTAGACTATAGTTCTACTCACTGTGTCTGATCCCTGGTGGCTGTACTGGGGTCAGTGTTACCCTCCCATGACCTACCTAGACTATAGTTCTACTCACTGTGTCTGATCCCCGGTGGCTGTACTGGGGTCAGTGTTACCCTCCCATGACCAACCTAGACTATAGTTCTAGTCACTGTGTCTGATTCCTAGTGGCTGTACTGGGGTCAGTGTTACCCTCCCATGACCTACCGAGACTATAGTTCTCCTCACTTTGTCTGATCCCTGGTGGCTGTACTGGGGTCAGTGTTACCCTCCCATGACCTACCTAGACTATAGTTCTACTCACTGGCCAGCAGAAGGCACAGTTGTAGCACACACCACTCTGCCTTGTCATACCCTGCCCCCATCCCACATAACACACACTCTACCCCCTTAACCCTTAGTCTCCACAGCCCAAGCCTTTCCGGCTGTAATACTATATCCTTCGGCATGCTTAGAACTCCTAAAATGTGTGTGTTTGTGCCAGCAGACATGTGTATGTCTGGCAATGGTTGGGGAATATGATAAGCTTGCCTCTGTGTGAGTCGGGGGGTGGGTGGGGGGAGGGGGGGGTGAGTGTGTCTGGTCCTGCCAATGCTTCCTCTTTAACAGGGCTCTGAAAACACTCATCGGTCCAGGTCCAGACACACAGACAGAGAACCAGGTAGGCCCAAATGTGTGCACGGGCACCCAGCCACCACCATGTGTGTGCGTGCATGCGTGTGTGTCGGGTGTGGGGGCTATCTGCTCTTAAAGAAAGGGGTTGGAGAGGAACGCTCCAGGATAAAGGACGGGAGAGATGTAAAGAAAAGGGGGAGTGAGAAAGAGGAGGAGAAAAAAGACCTGGGTGATTTTTACGAGGTGAAAAAGAAGGGTTAAGAATGAGAGAGGTCAGAGATAAAGTCTGTGGAGAAAGGTTCAGATGAAAGTAGCAAGGGAGGTAAAGAAGGGCGCTACTGAGTAATAGAATCAGAGCGTCTGCATTGCTTGCTGTTTGGGGTTTTAGTCTGGGTTTCTGTAATAGCACTGGAAAAAGGGCTTTATAAATGTGATTGATTGATTGAAGAGAAAGGTAGATAGAGAGACAGACAGTGTAAGAGAGAGAGAGAGATCGAGAAATAGAGAGATAAATAGAGAGAGAGAGAAATAGAGAAATAGAGAGAAAGAGAGATAGAGAGAGAGTGAGAGAGAAATAGAGAGAGAGAGAGGGAGAGAGAGAGAGAGAGAGAGAGAGACAGAGAGAGGGAGCTTCCACATTCCCACCTGTCTAAATGTAGGTGAACTCCAGTCATGTTGGATGTATGTGGTCCATTCGAAGGCATGTCTCTGATCTCTCATTTGCTACTGAGTAGTTAGAGAAATAGACTCCATTTGGAAACGGTATTTGTGTTAACTACATCACTCATTTATTTTAATTCTCTCTCTGTTTCCCTCGTGTGAAAAGCAACACCCAGTCACCTGATCCTGATGACATCCTGTCCCGTTTTGAAACGAGGAAGTACAGTTGAGGAATGAAGCAGGTAAGAGGTGAGCTTTCTGACATGACACCCAGTTGGTGCTGTCCTCACCCAAACTGTCACATAACTTTTCACCTGGACAACTTTTCATTATCTGATGTTGTTGATCGGAATATGAATAATAAAACATTGAAGGCAAAAATGTTTTCTTAAAACGTTATATGACATTTATTTGATATGCAAATGTTTATACATATGCATTGTTGGTTATTAATTATTAATTATTCTGTGTTGTTTTTCACTTGTCCATGATTTACATTATGCATTATTTTTCAGTCAGTCAGATCTGAAAAAGAAGAAGAAAGAGATAAAAAGGTAGGATCAGATGGTGTCTCTCTCTCCAACTACAAACAACCGGAGAACTTCGTAATGAGGAAGAGTGGCAGAGAGAGACAGAGCGAGAGACAGAGAGAGAACAGAGAGAGCACAGAGAGAGAGAGACAGAGAACAGAGAGAGAACAGAGAGAGACAGAGAGAGAACAGAGAGAGAGTAACAGAGAGAGAACAGAGAGAGACAGAGGGAGACAGAGAGAGAGAATAGAGAGAGACAGAGAGAGAGAACAGAGAGAGACAGAGAGAACAGAGAGAGACAGAGAGAGACAGAGAGAGGACAGAGAGAGAACAGAGAGAGAATAAAGAGAGAATAGAGAGAACAGAGAGAGACAGAGAGAACAGAGAGAGACAGAGAACAGAGAGAGAACAGAGAGTGACCGAGAGAGAACAGAGAGAGACTCGAACCCTGAATGTTGATTGGCTGACAGCCATGGAATATCAGACCGTATACCAATTCAAACCTGAATAAAATGCAATGTTTCTCATTGTTGTTTTGGTCAGAGCTGCTGTGTGTGGGTTGTTTTGAGTGGACAGTCCTTTCTGGTGGCGTAACAAGGAGGACGTATCGGGGCCCCCTGGGGTATTGTTTTCCGCATCAGGTCCTATTTATGCGTGCGTGTGTGTGTGTGTGTGTGTGTATGATGTTCCGTATGTGTGTGTGTGTGTGCTTTTCTGACAGCACCGTAATCTGTGTGCGGGTCATCATTCTTAATGCAGCCCGTGTCATCAGTTCCCGTGACAACAGGAGAAATGATGTGGAGGACACATATGAAACAGGGAGCCATGCATAAACATGGAGATGGAGGAGGGGTGTGAGGGCACTGAGGGGATGCATGGAAGAGGGAGGGAGGGAGGGAGGTGGAGAGGGAGGGAGATGGAGAGGGTATTGCTCAGGCTGGACCAGTCGCCGTCACACCTACTTATTATTCATGAGCTCCATCTAGGGATGTGTTACAAGCCCCTCCCCCTAGTGTGTGTGTGTGTATCAGGGCTGTAAGTGATGGATTGCGACAGCGTCAAGGGATGGTAGATCAGGAATAAGATGAAACAGGGCCTCACGCCACCAGGCTTGGACACTTTCAGCCAAACATAAACATTCATCCTGAGACACACCACCACCGCCACAAGAAACACATCCATATCAAGTCACTTCTATTCGCTCAAACCAATGAAAACACCTAAAACAACAACTTCAAATTAGTGTTTTAACAAGCTTTTCAATAGCGAACGTCGGTCAAATAAATCGGAACACCCCGTTTCTCATGAATTTGAAACCTCTTTGACAGTCAAAATCTGGAACCACACCAACATTAAAAAGGACTAAGAAATACTGAAATGTAGTTTCTTTCTGTATTACTTCAGTGATATGACCTGGAACCAGAAACGTATGAACCCGGCTAATATTTTCAGTCATGTTATGCGTCTGAGCCAGCGTACATGTACACGTGCCGTGTTTGCCCTAGACATACATGTATACTGTAACAAGCACACTGAGTTACAGTTCCCTGCCTATGGCTTCATCACGTCTTCATAAAGGGTTTATTATTGACCCCTCCCCCTCTAGAGGGCACAGTGTGTGTGTGTACACAGTGTGTGTGTGTGTGTGTGTGTGTGCACGTGTGTGTTTGCAGGTGAAGGAAATGTAGACTCTGGCCCTTTAATTGATCAGAACACTGAAAAGGAGGAATGAAACCGCAGCCAGTATCTCCACACTGCATTCCAATGGGAGATGTTTTCAATTCACTCGTTATAGAAGGGTCACTCTGGGTCAAGCTCAATGCCATGGAAAAGAGAAGCTATGCAGAGAGGAGTGCCACCCACACACAGAGCACTGCACTGGGAGAATTACCGTCAACTATGGTGACCTGCGTTTTGGCCAAATACACCAACATTCCCCCCTTCTGCTATTGACAGTTCTCTCTAGAAAATAATGTGAAGGGGTGGAAAAGTAGGAGAAAAAAACAAGCAGATATTGTAGATTGGATGAGGGAGGTGGAAGGTGAGAGGAAGCACAACAGAGTAAACATGATCTGGGAGAGCGTGCGGTTGTAATGGTGTCATTAGTATGCATCACACCCAGTCCCAACACAAGGGCCTCCCCCTCTCCATTTTTCTCCCTCTCGCTCCCTACACCCCCCCTCTCTCCCTCAGCTGTGCCTCTTCCCACTCTTTTCCCCCTTTCTCTATATTTTTCTCCCACTCCCCCTCTCTGTCAGCGTGTTTCTCTTCATAATGGTTTTAGACTCCATTCAGAGCGAGGGGACAGGTGGAGCTGTGGGGACCAAAGGGCCAGGGGATTGGGAGATAATGCACATGGGCAAATGGAACATGACCGCCGTGTCCGGCGTCACCGTGGAACCATTGTCTGAGCCGAGGAGGGATGGCATCGGCCCGGGAAGACAACAAAGCAGCCCCGGCACAATGGGGCATGCATACGAAGAAGGCTGCCACAGACCTCTACAGCTGGCCCAGAGAAAGAGAGAGAGAGAGAGAGAGAGAGAGAGAAAGAGAGAGAGAGAGAGAGAGAGAGAGAGAAGAGAGAGAGAGAGAGAGAGAGAGAGAGAGAGAGAGAGAGAGAGAGACAGAGAGAGTAAATGAATCTAATTAGTCACTGCTCTTCAACCTCCCATTACCCATACCTCTGCATTTGGACCCTGAGCTACATATTCACACACACATTAGGTTTGCAGCGGTTTGTGTCTGTGTGTGTGTGTTTGGGTGTGTGTGTTTGGGTGTGTGTTGGGGTGTGTGTGTGGGTGTGTTTGGGTGTGTGTGTGTTTGGGTGTGTTCGGGTGTGGGTGTGTGTGGGTGTGTTTGGGTGTGTGTGTGTGTGTTTGGATGTGTGTGTGTGTTTGGGTGGGTGTGGGAGTGTGTTTGGGTGTGTGTGTGTGTGCGTGTGGGTGGGTGGGGGGGGGTACATGCATGTGTTTTATGGAGAGAGGTTAAGAGTGGGATGCATATGCGTGAGATATTAGTCCTTCACTCCCTCCCTCTCTCCCCCTCACTGTCTCCACTGTTCCCTCTCTCCCCCTCACTGTCTCCCATGTTCCCTGTCTCCCCCTCACTGTCTCCCCTGTTCCCTCTTTCCCCCTCACTGTCTCCCCTGTTCCCTCTCTCCCCCTCACTGCCTCCCCTGTTCCCGTTCTCCCCCTCACTGTCTCCCCTGTTCCCTCTCTCCCCCTCACTGTCTCCCCTGTTCCCTCTCTCCCCCTCACTGCCTCCCCTGTTCCCGTTCTCCCCCTCACTGTCTCCCATGCTCCCTGTCTCCCCCTCACTGTCACCCTGTTCCCTCTCTCCCCCTCACTGTCTCCCTTGTTCCCTCTCTCCCCCTCACTGTCTCCCATGTTCCCTCTCTGCCCCTCACTGTCTCCCCTGTTCCCTCTCTCCCCCTCACTGCCTCCCTTGTTCCCTCTCTCCCCCTCACTGTCTCCCATGTTCCCTCTCTCCCCCTCCCTGTCTCCCCTGTTCCCCGTCTCCTCCTCACTGTCTCCCCTGCTCCCTCTCTCCCCCTCACTGTTTCCCCTGTTCCCTCTCTCCCCCTCACTGCCTCCCCCTCACTGTCACCCTGTTCCCTCTCTCCCCATCACTGTCTCCCTTGTTCGCTCTCTCCCCCTCACTGTTTCCCATGTTCCCTCTCTCCCCCTCACTGTCTCCCCTGCTCCCTGTCTCCCCCTCCCTGTCTCCCATGTTCCCTCTCTCCCCCTCCCTGTCTCCCCTGTTCCCCGTCTCCTCCTCACTGTCTCCCCTGCTCCCTCTCTCCTCCTCACTGTCTCCCCTGTTCCCTCTCTCCCCTGCTCCCTGTCTCCCCCTCACTGTCTCCCCTGTTCCCCCTCTCCCCCTCACTGTCTCCCCCTCACTGTTTCCCCTGTTCCCTCTCTCCCCCTCACTGTCTCCCCCTCACTGTCTCCCCTGTTCCCTCTCTCCCCCTCACTGTCTCCCCTGTTCCCTCTCTCCCCCTCACTGTCTCCCCTGTTCCCTCTCTCCTCCTCACTGTCTCCCCTGTTCCCTCTCTCCCCTGCTCCCTGTCTCCCCCTCACTGTCTCCCTGTTCCCCCTCTCCCCCCCCTCTCCCCCTCACTGTTTCCCCTGTTCCCTCTCTCCCCCTCACTGTCTCCCCCTCACTGTCTCCCCTGTTCCCTCTCCCCCTCACTGTCTCCCCTGTTCCCTCTCTCCCCTCACTGTCTCCCATGTTCCCTCTCTCCCCCTCACAGTCTCCCATGTTCCCTCTCTCCCCCTCACTGTCTCCCCTGTTCCCTGTCTCCCCCTCACTGTCTCCCCTGTTCCCTGTCTCCCCCTCCCTGTCTCCCCTGTTCCCTCTCTTACCCTCACTGTCTCCCCTGTTCCCTCTCTCCCCCTCACTGTCTCCCCTGTTCTCTCTCTCCCCCTCGCTGTCTCCCCTGTTCCCTCTCTCCCCCTCACTGTCTCCCCTGTTCCCTCTCTCCCCCTCACTGTCTCCCCTGCTCCCTGTCTCCCCCTCACTGTCTCCCCTGTTCCCTGTCTCCCCCTCACTGTCTCCCCTGTTCCCTCTCTCCCCTCACTGTCTCCCCTGTTCCCTGTCTCCCCCTCACTGTCTCCCCTGTTCCCTCTCTCCCCCTCTCTGTCTCCCCTGTTCCCTGTCTCCCCCTCACTGTCTCCCATGTTCCCTCTCTCCCCCTCACTGTCTCCCCTGTTCCCTGTCTCCTCCTCCCTGTCACCCCCTCACTGTCTCCCATGTTCCCTCTCTCCCCCTCACTGTCTCCCCTGCTCCCTGTCTCCCCCTCACTGTCTCCCCGTTTCCCTTTCTCCCCCTCACTGTCTCCCCTGTTCCCTGTCTCCCCCTCACTGTCTCCCCTGTTCCCTCTCTCCCCCTCTCTGTCTCCCCTGTTCCCTGTCTCCTCCTCACTGTCTCCCCTGTTCCCTCTCTCCCCCTCACTGTCTCCCATGTTCCCTGTCTCCCCTGTTCCCTGTCTCCCCCTCACTGTCTCCCCTGTCTCCCCTGCTCCCTGTCTCCCCTGCTCCCTGTCTCCCCTGCTCCCTCTCTCCCCTGCTCCCTGTCTCCCCTGCTCCCTGTCTCCCCTGCTCCCTGTCTCCCCTGCTCCCTGTCTCCCCTGCTCCCTCTCTCCCCTGCTTCCTGTCTCCCCTGCTCCCTGTCTCCCCTGCTCCCTGTCTCCCCTGCTCTCTGTCTCCCCTGCTCCCTCTCTCCCCTGCTCCCTCTCTCCCCTGCTCCCTGTCTCCCCTGCTCCCTGTCTCCCCTGCTCCCTGTCTCCCCTGCTCCCTGTCTCCCCTGCTCCCTCTCCCCTGCTCCCTCTCTCCCCTGCTTCCTGTCTCCCCTGCTCCCTGTCTCCCCTGCTCCCTGTCTCCCCTGCTCCCTGTCTCCCCTGCTCCCTGTCTCCCCTGCTCCCTGTCTCCCCTGCTCCCTCTCTCCCCTGCTTCCTGTCTCCCCTGCTCCCTGTCTCCCCTGCTCCCTGTCTCCTGCACAGCCATCTTGTTGGTCACCATTGTGTAAAACTGAACCCAGCAGTACATTGATAAGCTGAAGGCTGGAAGTAGAGAGCTGTATTACCCTCAGGCTGTACACCACCATACTTGATCTGGATCTAAAGAGAGGGGAGCCCCATTACACACACACAAACAAGCACACATACACATACACATAAACACACACATACACACACACACACACATACACACACACATGTCCTTGTAAACCATTTAAGAATACAGCTGTCAATACCAATTTATTGATGGAGGCTAAGGACTGTAACGTTATTGTCAGGCCTTTGATTGCACTTATAAAACGTATTTTTGAGGACGTCATCTGAAAAGGAAACTCATCCAGTAATTCCTTCCTCCATAGGTTGAATGGTGTGGTCCACGGTCACTCTCTTTTCATTGTTCCTGGGTGGCTGGAATGTCCTGTGGTCCAGTGGCCAGAGACGTGTGTCTGTGGTCTGGGTGGTAATGACAGGTCAGCTCCCACTGGACAACCCGAACCACACGCGGTCAGACCCAGTGGTCAGCCAGCGGTCAAACAAAGAATTTACTGACCGCCCATCAGTGTGTTTTCACATTGTTCTCATGGTGAGGCAGTTGAACCTCACATTCAAGGGAATTTTGGACAGCTTCCAACATGAAGGAGAGTTTCCCAACAGCCATTATTGCTGCTTTCAGTCAAACATAACAAGCTATATGAAAAGCTTTACCTTCACCAGACCTCGGGAAGAATCCAACAGAGACTATGTGCTGGTAGAGTATGATAGACTTCAGTTTGGGGATGTCCAGGGTTTTTTAGAGTTTCTGTACAGTGTAGAATGATGGAGCCACGGAATCTTTTACCAACAGTTCTTATCTCTAACCAGCTACCACTCTGTTGCGTAGGGATGCTGTCCCGCTCTCTTTCAGTCAAGCTGGTCATCCTCCCTGCATACTCCCCCACCACCCACACTCCTAGACAGGAAAAACACAGTTAATTAAAATGCCTTAACATGGAAGATAATTATGAGTCTCTTTGTCAGTTCAGCTCTTTTCACCCTCAATTTCATAGAACAATAGAAGCCTGGTGAAATGTAATTTGCTCTTTGTTAAGATTGGACTCCGCTTTTTCATCTAAGTTGAAACGTTAAGATAATCAAAGTAGCCCAGTGTTTCCTTTCTCGTCTGCTTCTCTCTTACTCTCCTCCGCTTTGACAGTGTAACCATGGAAATGGGACTTTGGGATGAAAAGAAGCCATCATTTTGCGACGGGATTAATTTGGAGACATGAGTGATGCCATATGAAATCGCTGTCAAAACCTCGCTGATTCTTTTTGTTGCTAGCAGATCCACAGGAATCTATTCCCCGCTGCGTGTGATTTGACAGTCCAGTAGTTTTGGACTTAGTTCCCCCCTGCTACCTCTGACATGTTGACTTTAAGTGGTTGTCTTGACAGACGTTACCCATATTTCAATCACCATTAAGCGGATATGTTGGACAGCATTTTGGGGGTAAAAGCTGAAGTGACACATTGATACAATGGCGGACAAGTGTCATTTCAGATGAGACTGAATGGCAACTTTGGTGGAAATATTTAGAGGCACAAAAAGCAGAGATCCACCACTACCATGTGTGGTCTTGTATTTTAGACTCGTCCAAGTCAAGTGTGGCATTGACAATTGTAGTGCGAGTGATTGATGCAATTATTTTGAGGGTACAATAGTCTATGTATTACCTATAGTACACATATAGGAATCTTTAAATCTCTGCAGTAAGTTGATGCATGTCTGCAGGCCCGGGCCTTTCCCTCGCTACTGTTCTCCAGCTTTAACCATCTGTATTCAACAGGCATCACCACACCAGACTCACGTCATTGGGGAGATGTGGAGCTCTTATCTTCAGGATGTACCTGCATGCAACAAGGTTTATTGGCAATCCGACCAAAATCCTCAAAATAAACAGATTTTGTGATCAGAAAGCTCTGGCTTTGCTTCCATGGTGCATTTAGCAGTCAAGAAACTTCCAGGATATTCCATAACTGTTAAGAACGTAAGGAAATTGACTTGGATACAGAGTTGGTGGGGGGTTATACTGATATATCCATGTACTGAAATATGCAGTACAACTGCTCTGTTCTTGTGTCCATGTTTCTGTGCTCTGTCTTGTCCAGCTGTGCTGTGCCATGGTGAATTAGTCAGAGGAACTCTTTGATACCAAGGCAAACAGGTACAGGAAGCTGTCTCAGTTAGTGAGGTCAGTCATGTTTTGGAGAGGAATAGTGACTCCAATGACTGCTGGGGCTTGTGTCACATCTGAGATGTGAAAGAGAAAGAGTGGGAGGGTGAAGAGATGGGGTCAGAGAGAGGTAGAGAGAGAGAGAGAGAGAGGTAGAGAGAGAGAGAGGTAGCGAGAGAGAGGTAGAGAGAGAGAGCCAGAGGTAGAGAGAAAGAGGGGTAGAGAGGTAGAGAGAGCCAGAGAGAGGTGGAGAGAACTGTAGAGAGAGAGCCAGAGGGAGAGAGAGGAGAGAGCCAGAGGGAGAGAGAGAGCCAGAGGGAGGTAGAGAGAGAGCCAGAGGGAGAGAGGGACAGACAGCCAGAGGGAGAGAGGTAGAGAGAGCCAGAGGGAGAGAGGTAGAGAGAGCCAGAGAGAGGTAGAGAGAGAGAGAGCCAGAGGGAGGTAGAGAGAACTGTAGAGAGAGCCAGCGGGAGGGAGAGAGCCAGAGGGAGAGAGAGAGCCAGTGAGAGGTAGAGAGAGAGCCAGAGGGAGAGAGAGGGGTAGAGAGAGAGCCAGAGAGAGGTAGAGAGAGAGCCAGAGGGGGAGAGAGGTAGAGAGAGAGGGGTAGAGAGGTAGAGAGAGAGAGAAAGAGGGGTAGAGAGAGAGAGAGACAGATGGAGGTAGAGAGAGAGAGAGGGATAGAGAGGTAGAGAGAGAGCCAGAGGGAGAGAGAGAGAGCCAGAGGGAGAGAGAGAGCCAGAAGGAGAGAGAGACAAAGAGCATAGAATATGACATATCTAAAGGTATAAACAGACAGACAGAGAAAGAGGAAGACGGGGTGGGTTGGATATAGAGAAGCTCATCGTCCAGGTGCAGGCTTTTTAGAAGATCACAGCACCGTTTGCAGAAACGCTCACTGACATCCCCTTTCTCCGCCAGAGTTGTGATTAAAGATTAGCCTGTCACAGCAGCGCCACAGCAAGACAAGCAGAGGACCTTTTCTCTATTAAACTTTCATAGCGGTTTATATGCTGACGGTGCATTATGGATGATGAACAAGGTCAGGACAATATCACAAACTCCAAGCCCACTCTTTACCCATCACTAACAGAAAACACTGCATACGGATAACAGCCCATGTTTTAGCTGGTAGGACTTCAGCAACTTTTTTTGGTTTTGTTTTGCAAGAGCTCCAACTCTGTCCGTAGGTTTGAGTTGGGAGGCGAGGGAGGTGTCTGCCTTTGAACATAAGTGGAGTCTGTCTTTCTACACTTAGGGACTCGCAGGAGTCTTTGTTGAGCAGGCAGTGGTCTAGAGTCAACTCTGAACGTGAGCATTGCCATTGAATAGGAATGACAATGTAACCTGGTTTGAGGTCACTTAATGAGGGACATTTCTGAATATATTTTTGGTTGCATTAACGGCGACTGTATCATCCCCGAGCACTGCAGTGGATAGCAGCTGTCGTACGGGCTCCTGGCTCCTGGCTCCTGGCTCCTGGCCAATATGTTACCTTGTATTTATTTTTACATCTTAACTTTTTTGTGAGTAATGTCTCGGCCATAATATCCGAAAACAGCTTCTCAAATCAAATCAAATGTTTGTGAAACGCTTACTTACAAGACCTTAACCAACAATGCAGTTTCAAATCAAATCAAATTTTATTTGTCACATACATATGGTTAGCAGATGTTAATGCGAGCGTAGCGAAATGCTTGTGCTTCTAGTTCCGACAATGCAGTAATAACCAACAAGTAATCTAACTAACAATTCCTAAACTACTGTCTTATACACAGTGTAAGGGGATAGAGAATATGTACATAAAGATATATGAATGAGTGATGGTACAGAGCAGCATAGGCAAGATACAGTAGATGGTATCGAGTACAGTATATACACATGAGATGAGTATGTAAACAAAGTGGCATAGTTAAAGTGGCTAGTGATACATGTATTACATAAGGATGCAGTCGATGATATAGAGTACAGTATATACGTATGCATATGAGATGAATAATGTAGAGTAAGTAACATTATATAAGGTAGCATTGTTTAAAGTGGCTAGTGGTATATTTACATCATTTCCCATCATTTCCCATTATTAAAGTGGCTGGAGTTGAGTCAGTGTCAGTGTGTTGGCAGGAACCACTCAATGTTAGTGGTGGCTGTTTAACAGTCTGATGGCCTTGAGATAGAAGCTGTTTTTCAGTCTCTCGGTCCCAGCTTTGATGCACCTGTACTGACCTCGCCTTCTGGATGATAGCGGGGTGAACAGGCAGTGGCTCGGGTGGTTGATGTCCTTGATGATCTTTATGGCCTTCCTGTAACATCGGGTGGTGTAGGTGTCCTGGATGGCAGGTAGTTTGCCCCCGGTGATGCGTTGTGCAGACCTCACTACCCTCTGGAGAGCCTTACGGTTGAGGGCGGAGCAGTTGCCGTACCAGGCGGTGATACAGCCCGCCAGGATGCTCTCGATTGTGCATCTGTAGAAGTTTGTGAGTGCTTTTGGTGACAAGCCGAATTTCTTCAGCCTCCTGAGGTTGAAGAGGCGCTGCTGCGCCTTCTTCACGATGCTGTCTGTGTGAGTGGACCAATTCAGTTTGTCTGTGATGTGTATGCCGAGGAACTTAAAACTTGCTACTCTCTCCACTACTGTTCCATCGATGTGGATAGGGGGGTGTTCCCTCTGCGGTTTCCTGAAGTCCACAATCATCTCCTTAGTTTTGTTGACGTTGAGTGTGAGGTTATTTTCCTGACACCACACTCCGAGGGCCCTCACCTCCTCCCTGTAGGCCGTCTCGTCGTTGTTGGTAATCAAGCCTACCACTGTTGTGTCGTCCGCAAACTTGATGATTGAGTTGGAGGCGTGCGTGGCCACGCAGTCGTGGGTGAACAGGGAGTACAGGAGAGGGCTCAGAACGCACCCTTGTGGGGCCCCAGTGTTGAGGATCAGCGGGGAGGAGATGTTGTTACTTACCCTCACCACCTGGGGGTGGCCCGTCAGGAAGTCCAGTACCCAGTTGCACAGGGCTGGGTCGAGACCCAGGGTCTCGAGCTTGATGACGAGCTTGGAGGGTACTATGTTGTTGAATGCCGAGCTGTAGTCGATGAACAGCATTCTCACATAGGTATTCCTCTTGTCCAGATGGGGTAGGGCAGTGTGCAGTGTGGTTGAGATTGCATCGTCTGTGGACCTATTTGGGCGGTAAGCAAATTGGAGTGGGTCTAGGGTGTCAGGTAGGGTGGAGGTGATATGGTCCTTGACTAGTCTCTCAAAGCACTTCCTGATGACAGAAGTGAGTGCTATGGTGCGGTAGTCGTTTAGCTCAGTTACCTTAGCTTTCTTGGGAACAGGAACAATGGTGGCCCTCTTGAAGCATGTGGGAACAGCAGACTGGTATAGGGATTGATTGAATATGTCCGTAAACACACCAACCAGCTGGTCTGCGCATGCTCTGAGGGCGCGGCTGGGGATGCCGTCTGGGCCTGCAGCCTTGCGAGGGTTAACACGTTTAAATGTTTTACTCACCTCGGCTGCAGTGAAGGAGAGACCGCATGTTTCCGTTGCAGGCCGTGTCAGTGGCACTGTATTGTCCTCAAAGCGGGCAAAAAAGTTATTTAGTCTGCCTGGGAGCAAGACATCCTGGTCCGTGACTGGGCTGGATTTCTTCCTGTAGTCCGTGATTGACTGTAGACCCTGCCACATGCCTCTTGTGTCTGAGCCGTTGAATTGAGATTCTACTTTGTCTCTGTACTGACGCTTAGCTTGTTTGATAGCCTTACGGAGGGAATAGCTGCACTGTTTGTATACCAGACACCTTGCCCTGATTGAAAGCAGTGGTTTGCGCTTTCAGTTTCACGCGAATTTTGCCATCAATCCACGGTTTCTGGTTAGGGAATGTTTTAATCGTTGCTATGGGAACGACATCTTCAACGCACGTTCTAATGAACTCGCACACCGAATCAGCGTATTCGTCAATGTTGTTGTCTGACGCAATACGAAACATGTCCCAGTCCACGTGATGGAAGCAGTCTTGGAGTGTGGAGTCAGCTTGGTCGGACCAGCGTTGGACAGACCTCAGCGTGGGAGCTTCTTTTTTTAGTTTTTGTCTGTAGGCAGGTATCAGCAAAATGGAGTCGTGGTCAGCTTTTCCGAAAGGGGGGCGGGGTAGGGCCTTATATGCGTCGCGGAAGTTAGAGTAACAGTGATCCAAGGTTTTTCCGCCCCTGGTTGCGCAATCGATATGCTGATAAAATTTAGGGAGATAGATAAGTGTGAAGAAATATTTACTAAAATAAACCGTAAATAAATTCAGTTATTCAATCATTGCACCTACACTTATCGCGTGCGTCTATGTAGCCAGGCACTAAAATAGAACTTGGTTCTATTTGTGACGCTCAACGCACTGCAAGTCCTGCTCTCCCATCTCCTCATTAGTTTTTAGGAGCATATACCCACATGGGTGATTGAAAGATGAACTGAGGTCCACACTCCAGTCCAGTTGGTGGTGGTGATGCACCTTAAAGTTGATTGCCAACCCCCATATAAAGTCCAAAGAAGAAGAAGAAGCCTGAAGGATGGAGGAGAGATGACTAGGAACAAATTTGATTTACTGTTTTATCTGTGGACGAATTGTTGGAGTAGAGGATCTTGTGCATATAACAACCCAATGTTTATATCCCAGGATAAATTAGCTAGCAGCAGCAAGCTAGCAACCTAAATTGCCATAAATGTTACTTTTTTTATTTAACCTTTATTTAACCAGGTAGGCCAGTTGAGAACAAGTTCTCATTTTCAACTGCGACCTGGCCAAGATAATGCAAAGCAGTGTGACACAAGCAACAACCCAAAGTTACACATGGGATAAGCAAACGTACAGTCAATAACACAATAGAACATTTTTTATATATAAAGTGTGTGTAAATGGTGTGAGGAGGTAAGGCAATAAATAGGCCATAGTAACGAAGTAATTACAATTTAGCAAATTAACACTGGTGTGATAGATGTGCAGATGATGATGTGCAAGTAGAAATACTGGTGTGCAAAAGAGCAAAAAAGTAAATAAAATAAATATAGGGATGAGGTAGTTGGGTGGGCTATTTACAGACGGGCTATGTGCAGCTGCAGCGATCGGTTAGCTGCTCAGATAGCTGATGTTTAAAATTATTGAGGGAAATTTAATTCTCCAACTTCAGCGATTTCGGCAATTTGTTCCAGTCATTGGCAGCAGAGAACTGGAAGGAAAGGCGAACAAAAGAGGTGTTGGCTTTGGGGATGACCAGTGAGATATACCCGCTGGAGAACGTGTTACGGGTGGGTGTTGTTATGGTGACCAGTGAGCTGAGATAAGGTGGAGCTTCACCTAGCAAAGACTTATAGATGACCTGGAGCCAGTGGGTCTGGCGACGAATATTTAGCGAGGACCAGCGAACCAACGAGAGCATACAGGTCGCAGTGGTGGGTGGTATATGGGGCTTTGGTGACAAAACGGGTGGCACTGTGATAGACTGCATCCAGTTTGCCGAGTAGAGTGTTGGAGGCTATTTTGTAAATGACATCGCCGAAGTCGAGGATCGGTAGGATAGTCGGTTTTATGAGGGTGTGTTTGGCAGCATGAGTGAAGGAGGTTTTTTTGCGAAATTGGAAGCCGATTCTAGATTTAATTTCGGATTAAGATGTTTAATATGAGTCTGGAAGGAGAGTTTACAGTCTAGCCAGACACTTAGGTATTTGTAGTTGTCCACATATTCTAAGTCAGATCGGGCAGCGATCGGTTGAAGAGCATGCATTTAAGAGCAGTTGCAGGCCACGGAAGGAGAGTTGTATGGCATTGAAGCTTGTTTGGAGGTTTGTTAACACAGTGTCCAAAGAAGGGCCAGAAGTATACAGAATGGTGTTGTCTGCGTAGAGGTGGATCAGGGAATCACCATCAGCAAGAGAGACATCAATGATATATATATATATATATATATATATATATATATATATATATATATATATATATATATAACATGATTTTTAACCTGTCCCCAAATTAATACAATTGGTTCAGAGTTTGTTTTAATATTTCAACCTGCATGTCCTGATCACGTCTGGTGTGGGGGGGGGGGGGCAAAATCAACATGCGTGCGATGGCAAACGCAGACTCAAGCGCACGTACAATCAGGTCAGCATCGTATACACCTGTTGTTTACGTGTTTGTATTTTATTTGGGCTATATGGTTTGGTTTTTATGTGTTTTCAATCAGGGCTCTGCATTGAAGTAGCTATAGTTTTCCCAACTTATATAGTGTCTACAGTTCTAAAGGTGGTGTATAGAGTATAGAAATGCTGGTGTGTATGACGTAAATGCAATATGGTAATTAAGCAATAAGGCCAGAGGAGTGGGTGGTATATTGACCATTATAAACCGGGTAGTTTTGCTCCTGGATGCTGATTGGCTGAAAGCCATGTTATATCAGGTCGTATAAACTGGGTGGTTTGAGCCCTGAATGCTGATTGGCTGACAGCTGTGGTATATCAGACCGTATACTACGGGTATGATAAAACATGTCTTTTTATATATACCACGGCTAAGGGCTGTATCCATGCACTCCGCGTAAGAACTATCCTTAGCCGTTGTATATTGGTAATATACCACACGCCCTGGTGACTTATTGCTTAAATATACCATGGCTCAGGAGAAACCAAAATAGGCTGCTCCTAATAATTGGCAGTGAACTTCACAGCCGCGTCCTCACCTAGGCACCAGTAGACTGCGCAACAGTGGGGAGTAGAGACAGGTCACAAATGAGAAACACATTTCTAAACGAATTATGACGATTACCAGACTCTGGCGTCTGCTGTTTAACATAGTATAAAGTACAATGTTTGATGGGACTAGCCATAGCATAGTTAGGTTAACAAGCAATTATGTTTGTAACACACAAGTCGGTTTATGTGGTGAGAAATTGAAGGAAATGTCAGACGCACGTGACGATAACTCACGGGTACTGTCACGCTCTGAACATCTCTGGATGAAGGAAAGTCCCTATTTGGAGGATTTGGGGAGATTCACATGTTACATGAGGTTCCTGTCTCTCCCCAAACCCTTTCCTTCAGCACCTGTATTAAACACCCTCTCAGACACCCCCTACTCTCATAACCCCCCCACAACCCCTCCCTAGCTCTCTGAGTGGGACCCCCTGGTCAGTCTCACAGTGGGTCCCCTCTAGCCCATCAGACAGCACAGAGAGAAGTAATTCACACTCTGTCTCATTTCAGTTATTTACTCCATTACCACCCTGGCTGGCTGTCCTGGCGCTGCCCACAGAGACCCTGTAGAGAAGTGGGTACCTGGGCCCACTGCCCCTGCTCCTACAGGCCTGTTACTAACCCTCTCTGGGCGATGCCATCCCAATCTGCAGCTGGCATTGCAGGGGGGCATTGTTCAACCGTGTGTGGATAGAGAGAGTTGTATGTATGTACTGTAAGTGTGGTTGTGTTCAATTGTGTGTGTATGTGTGTGTGTGTGTGTGTGTGTGTGTGTGTGTGTGTTTAGGGTTGGTGGTAGGGTTAGGTGCTAGGGTTAGGTTTATTGTTAAGGTTATTTTTTGGGGTTAATGTTAGGGTTATGATTAGTGGTTAGGGAAAATAGGATTTTGAATGTGACTGAATGGTTAGTTAAACAAGACTGTGTGTGTGTGTGTGTGTGTGTGTGTGTGTGTGTGTGTGTGTGTGTGTGTGTGTGTGTGTGTGTGTGTGTGTGTGTGTGCGTCTGTGTGTGTGTGTGTGTGTGTGTGTGTGTGTGTGCGTGTGTATGTGTGTGTGTGTGTGTGTGTGCGGGTGTACACATGCCTCCCTACCCATTCCACCATTCCAGTCCAAGTCATTATCACACCCTGATGCCCATTTTTCTCTCCATGTTTCTCTCTCTTTCTCAGATAATCTGGTGGATTTACATGTATATGGTGAAACAGATCGGGACAAGGAAGAGTGGAGAGGTGAGGGGAACACTATCGTTATCACTGTTTTTGGGGGAAAGGGGGAGGGCACAGTTACACCTTAAAATGTCTCCTTTAGTTCTCTTCCTCCTTACGTTTCACACAATATGTCTCTCAGCTATAGTCTGATGAACATGGGGTTTTCCTTGAGCTCGTTGCACTGAGCTCTTCACATTTCAACTGATGTCATTTCAATGACACCTCCCTACTAGCCAAACAGAACAGTAGTTACAATGCATCGTGGCTCTGTTTCCGCTATCTTCCATACGTGACTTTGATTCAAGTCAGCTTGGAGCAAGTGTAAGTCAGTTTAGAGAACATTGTCACTGCCTGTAATAGGTACTAAATATATATGTCTGTATTCACTGGTGGAAGTGGATACTGCGAACCATAGATCTAGCATCAGATTGTCATATCCCCGACCGTAACTGTCTTACGCTGCATTAAGGATGTTTCTCCCCATGGATATCTCTTCTCCCCTACTGTATGTCTCATTGTTCTAGAAGAATGGTGTATAGGCCTGGGAATCTGTATTGTTTTTCTGTACATGAACGCAACGAGAGAGATGTGAACCAGAGGGATGTATGAAGGAACTTGGATACTGTTCGAGTGTCTGACAATATACATCATCCAGTCAATAAAGTTGCTTTTTTTCAAGATCTTTTTTTAAAGTTTCTTTCTGGCCCAATGGGTTGCTGACCCCCAATGACCCCGGCTCTCCCAGGGAGGAAAATGAGGGGCTAGGAGAGGAGATGTTTGGGAAGAGATATAGGTGATGGAAAGGAACATTGGTGGTGTTCGTCTCTGAAGGACAACTGAACCTAGCCGTGGAATGTATAAACTCACTTGACTTTTCCCAAACGCTAAATTATTCACGCAAAAAGGAAAGCTCAATTCTAAGATATGGCAAATCCATCGGCATGACCAAAAGTTTGGTATTTCTGTTGTAACCATTACAACAACAAGTAATATATTACTTGAAAGAGCGGAACGCAATCTCTGGTTTGTGTCTTCACAGAGGGCAGCAGGAATAGACTCCAACTCACACAGTTATTGTTTGATTGACATGTGGATTTAGACAATTCTTCAGCTTCCTGTGTCCGTGTCCATTCTGGTCCCGACTCTCATCCAGAGACAATCCATGTCAGCATCCCCTTGTGTCACTGCAGATGAGTTGTCATGACAACAAAAGATGGTTTGCCCACAACATTAATATCTAGGGAGATACGTACAGTATGTCAAAGCGTTTATGTTTTTTGTTAGTGTGTGTGTATGCATGTGTGTGTGTGTGTGTGCGTATGTTTGTAGGTTTGTGTAGCTTCGAAAGTGCAAGGAGAGTGCTGCAATT
The DNA here is from genome assembly GCF_036934945.1 of Oncorhynchus masou masou. NCBI lineage: Eukaryota > Metazoa > Chordata > Actinopteri > Salmoniformes > Salmonidae > Oncorhynchus > Oncorhynchus masou. The sequence goes on from NC_088234.1 coordinate 50,665,819, forward strand.
GGTGTTTGCCCTGTCCTCTTCAGAAAAAATAATCTTAGGTCTTTTTCCCAAGCAGGTGTTGTTATTGGCTATATCTAAAGTGTGGGTCACACCATTTAAAAAGTGAAGACAGTCCGCAGCTTTGCATATGTTGGGGTTTGTTTGTCTCAGCGCACTGGTCTGTGTGGGATTTGATCGTTGACACTTCATAGATTACCTTCTTGGCAGTTTCTCTTCTTCCTCTCTCTCTCTCTCTCTCTCACTCCCTCAATCTCCCCCTCTCTCCCTCTTATCCTCTACCTCTTTCTCACACTGCATACCTGCATATAGACACGTATGCACACATTTGCTAGCCTTTCATCATGTATATCTTTTAGCAAAGTTTTTAACAAAACTTTATAACTAATGAATTTTGTTTACAAAAGTGGACTTGTCAAACAGGTAAATGAAGTTAATGGAGACAAGTGGAAGCAGGAGACAGAAGAGAAGGAGAAGAAATCATAGTGTTATAGAGATGCTAATGGCGGTCCGTGCTCTTTAAGATGAGAGAGTACGATTTTTTGTATTTATTTATAAGCATTGTCTTATTTCTATTAATTCATATTGTATGACTGTCATTCATACTCCATTCACCCAGCTCAATATAACATCAATAGGTTTAGGCTACTACATGATACTACAATTTTCCCTATACCCATCATGAGGTTGCTACAACCAAGTCTATGATTAAACATTTATAAGGCAGGTGCACAGGTTGAGAGACAAATGTGGTAACAGACAGTGACACATGCAATACCACCTTGCACCACCTTGCATTTTCCCTTCACTTGTGGACTTCAGTGCACAACACAATAGCTCTCTGTGACTAGGTGAAAAAACCTTTTCACGCCAAACCTTCACATCATAACCGCTAACCTCTACACACAGCCTACATGATCACCATATTAGGTAATGTCATAGTCCACATTGCTACTAGAACTAACAAGTTAGTAAACCCACAATCCAATCCATGTGTACAATCATGCAGTACAGTGTAAAGCAAGCAGTTTAGCAGTTACACCGGTTGGCCCCGGTGGCAATAAATAAATAAAACCGAAAGCTTACCTTGACATGGAATAGTTGGAGTGTTGGATAGCCTTAGCCAGCGAGTTAACATGAATAGCATTCCTCTCTGTTTGAGTCAGGTTGTTGAGTAGGCTACATTAGCTGCATTAGCTAGCTAAGTAATTGAAAGGGAAGGAAAAAAAATACAACAAAATATCGCTCCCTCTCTCTCTGTTGGTTCTTAATTTTTGAAGAAATGTATTTGTTCAAAACTATTCAACTATTGTCTTTCTCCCTCTTTGAGTCAGTTACTCAACACAGCTAAGCTGTAGCTTGTGCTTTTAGTACTAGTGTCACGCCTTGACTTTAGTTATCTTTGTTTTCTTTATTATTTTGGTTAGTTCAGGGTATGACGAGGGTGGTATGTGTGTTTTTGTCTTGTCTAGGTTTTTTTTGCATATCTATGGGGTTTCGGTATTCCCCATATAAATGTAGGTCTATGGTGGCCTGAATTGGTTCCCAATCAGAGACAGCTGTTTATCATTGTCTCTGATTGGGGATCCTATTTAGGTTGCCATTTCCCATTTTGGTTTGGTGGGTTATTGTCTACGTGTAGTTGCCTGTCAGCTTCAAGTTCGTTTTGTTAGTTTGTTTAGTGTTCTTCATTTAAATAAAGAAGAATGTATTCATATCACGCTGCGCCTTGGTCTCCTCGTTACGACGAACGTGACAACTAGATCCGTTCTTTGATCCTTTGATTGGGGGTACAACATGTAATTTCATGCTGCAAGAGCTCTGATAGGTTGGAGGATGTCCTCCGGGAGTTGTCAGAATTACTGTGTAAGTCTATGGAAGGGGATGAGAACCATGAGCCTCCTAGGTTTTGTATTGAAGTCAATGTACCCGAAGGAAGATGGAAGCAAACTGTCCTCCAGCTACACCATGGTGTTACCGTACAGAGTGCTGTTGAGGCTACTGTAGACCTTCTTTGCAAAACAGTGTGTTTTAATCAATAATTTGGTGACATGAATATATTAAGTGTAACTTAATAACTTTTATTAAGTGTAACTTGTAACTTAACTGTTTTTATGTTTCACTATTTAAAATGTTCTGAAATTCACTGATTAGGATGGTCCTCCCCTACCTCCTCTGAGGAGCTACAGCGAGATGCGGTCACACGGCCGGACGTGTATCAGAGAGGTAATAACAAGATTACCATGATTGGCTGTATGAAATAAACATGGCGTCAGCCAACGTTGTACCTGGGAGACTAACCATCAGAGTACTGATTACAGATAGACCAGAGAGCACGCAACATCATCTCTCATCTACTTTTCTTTCCCTCTGTCTCTTTCTCCCTCTATCCATCTGTTTCTCTTTCACTCCTTCTCTGACTGTCTCTCCATCCCCTTATTCCCCCTTATCTCTACCCCTCTCTCCCTCTCCTGCCTCTCTCAATCTCTCTTCATCAATCTCTCCCCAGGGTCTAGCCCACCCGTTCATACTAAATACACTGCTCAAAAAAATAAAGGGAACACTTAAACAGCACAATGTAACTTCAAGTCAATCACACTTCTGTGAAATCAAACTGTCCACTTAGGAAGCAACACTGATTGACAATAAATTTCACATGCTGTTGTGCAAATGGAATAGACAACAGGTGGAAATGATAGGCAATTAGCAAGACACCCCCAATAAAGGAGTGGTTCTGCAGGTGGTGACCACAGACCACTTCTCAGTTCCTTTGCTTCCTGGCTGATGTTTTGGTCACTTTTGAATGCTGGTGGTGCTTTCACTCTAGTGGTAGCATGAGAAGGAGTCTACAACCCACACAAGTGGCTCAGGTAGTGCAGCTCATCCAGGATGGCACATCAATGCGAGCTGTGGTAAAAAGGTTTGCTGTGTCTGTCAGCGTAGTGTCCAGAGCATGGAGGTGCTACCAGGAGACAGGCCAGTACATCAGGAGACGTGGAGGAGGCCGTAGGAGGGCAACAACCCAGCAGCAGGACCGCTACCTCCGCCTTTGTACAAGGAGGAGCAGGAGGAGCACTGCCAGAGCCCTGCAAAATGACCTCCAGCAGGCCACAAATGTGCATGTGTCTGCTCAAACGGTCAGAAACAGACTCCATGAGGGTGGTATGAGGTGGAGGATCTGCTTACAGCCCAACACCGTGCAGGACGTTTGGCATTTGCCAGAGAACACCAAGATTGGCAAATTCGCCACTGGCGCCCTGTGCTTATCACAGATGAAAGCAGGTTCACACTGAGCACATGTCACAGACGTGACAGTCTGGAGACGCCGTGGAGAACGTTCTGCTGCCTGCAACATCCTCCAGCATGACTGGTTTGGCGGTGGGTCAGTCATGGTGTGGGGTGGCATTTCTTTGGGGGGCCGCACAGCCCACCATGTGCTCTCTAGAGGTAGCCTAACTGCCATTAGGTACCAAGATGAGATCCTCAGACCCCTTGTGAGACCATATGCTGGTGCGGTTGGCCCTGGGTTCCTCCTAATGCAAGACAATGCTAGACCTCATGTGGCTGGAGTGTGTCAGCAGTTCCTGCAAGAGGAAGGCATTGATTCTATGGACTGGCCCGCCCGTTCCCCAGAACTGAATCCAATTGAGCACATCTGGGACATCATGTTTCGCTCCATCCACCAATGCCACGTTGCACCACAGACTGTCCAGGAGTTGGCGGGTGCTTTAGTCCAGGTCTGGGAGGAGATCCCTCAGGAGACCATCCGCCACTTCATCAGGAGCATGCCCAGGCGTTGTAGGGAGGTCATACAGGCACGTGGAGGCCACACACACTACTGAGCCTCATTTTGACTTGTTTTAAGGACATTACATCAAAGTTGGATCAGCCTGTTGTGTGGTTTTCCACTTTAATTTTGAGTGTGACTCCAAATCCAGACCTCCATAGGTTGATACATTTGATTTCCATTAATAATTTGTGTGTGATTTTGTTGTCAGCACATTCAACTATGTAAAGGAAAAAGCATTTAATAAGAATATTTAATTCATTCAGATCTGCGATGTGTTATTTTAGTGTTCCCTTTATTTTTTTGAGCAGTGTATATACTCTCACTTTCACTCTTTCAACAGGTTGAATAAATTGAACCGCACTCTTCAGTGTTTCACCAGACAAATCGCACGAGACTTGCTCCCACCCTCCTATTCATTATCCATTCTTCCGCTCTCCTCTTTTTTAACAGCTCTTCAGCTCTTTCCCTCCTTCTGTCTAGCACTTTACTCATCTCTAAGCCTTAACCAGCGTTAAAGCACAGAGCCGGAACAGTTTGTTTGCTGTATCCCTCTCGTACTGTCGGGTACACCCACAGTCACACACATTGACAGTTGCATATACACACGCATGTACACCCATAGATTAAGGCACCGGTTATTTAATTAAGAGCACAACACTGGAACAGCAGTCACATATGTTAACATTGTAGCGTGCAAATATACACACATCCCTCCCTAGACATACACAATCACATACACCCAGCACAGGGGTATTTCATTGAGTCAGGAAGTCAAAGCCGTCCAAAGTTGGCTGCAATAATCCATTAGTTCTGTTCTATGCTGATTCGGGGCGTTAAGCCTGTACAATTATTCAAATCTGGGCTTTTAGTTGCAACACACCTCTCTCCATGGGGCTGTGGTTCTGTAATCTTGCCTTTGGCCCTGCATTTCAAATGGCCTTAACTCCCATAAGGAATGCATATGAAGAGTAGCACTAGTGGCTAATCTGCCTGTTTAAGTTGCTGAAACTTACACCTGTCATGTTGTCTCGCGCCAGGCCTTGTGGCTGCTGATAGCCGGACTGCAAATCCACCACCACACTTCCCCTTTTTTCATGATCGTCCTGTGGAGAAAAGGAGTCCCCCTTCTTTATATGTTCTTCTCCTTCCCCCGTCTTCGCTGTCATACGTTCTAACTCGGGGAGACGATAGATTGAGTCCCCTGGCTGGTTGTGTGAGCTCGCCACCGCTGTGACGCAGGTCATGTCAAGGAAACGTAATTTGAGTCGCCCATAATCTGACAACTCCCGAGCTGAGGATTGTGTGTATGTGTACACAGAGAGAGCTTTAGGGAAGAGAGAGAGTGAGAGAGATAGGGGGGGGGGGGTGTGAGAGGGAGAACAGGCAGTCAGAAGAACTTGGAAAGCCAAAAGTTGCTTTAGTTAAAAAGGCTGTCAATTTATTCTGAATGTGGTTGTCCAATTCATCTTTTCAAGTGGGAGTTGAGTTCCCTGTGTTGATGAAGAGGGTTCCCACCCTCTGTGTTTTGGCATCCAAGTCAGCATGTGTGTTTGTGTGTGTGTGTGTGTGTGTGTGTGTGTGTGTGTGTGTGTGTGTGTGTGTGTGTGTGTGTGTGTGTGTGTGTGTGTGTGTGTGTGTGTGTGTGTGTGTGTGTGTGTGTGTGTGTGTGTTTGTGTGTGTGTGTGTGTGTGTGTGTTTGTGTATGCGCTGAGTATGTTTTGTATGTTTTTGAGCCCAGGGACACCGTGTTAACTTCCGATGGCCGCATGCACATACACACACACACACACACACACACACACACACACACACACACACACACACACACACACACACACACACACACACACACACACACACACACACACACACACACACACACACACTCACACACACACACACACTCACACCCACACACACTCACACACACACGCATTTGTAGGGCTGGGACAGCGATCGGCTCAGGACAGCTGCACAGCAGCCCCAGGTAACATGGAGCTTGTAGCACCTCAAAGCGATAGGGGACCGCTGTCTCTCCGACATCTGTCTCCACACACTCACACACACATACTGTTCTCAAATGCATTTTTGGCTATAACAAGGTTTTGTATGAGCTGGTAGCCATATGTTACCATAGGCTCAATAACATCCTACAAGTCTCATACTCCCCTGAGTTCAAATGGACACACAACATGTGGATGTACTATCCTTTGGGAGGGTCTAGATGAAGAGTTTAGAGACTTTTTGCATTGTTTAGCTGGCAGGGTTTAGTTGTTGTAAGGCCATGTGCTGTTGGTTGCCAGCCTGTCAGGGCCTGGACGTTTACCCAGGCGAGGGACACTGCCAGCAGGCTAAGGCTGTACCCGCGGCCCAGGCTCGGGTGCGGCCTGGGAGGTTTAGCCCCAGTGGTGGATCTAATATCCATGCTGGCTGAACAGTGAGGGTACCATCTGGCTGGCTGTCCCTCTACGTCTGCAGTCTGTCCCCGTCAGCCATTTAGCCCTGTATATGATTCACACACATTCATACACACAGACTTTGGGTATTCTGTTTTATGGTGTGATTGTGATCGTAACCTAATTACAACATTAGCTAATGTTCTGGGAATGTTCTTGGGTTGCTGTAACTCTTGTTCAGGTCCTGTTTAAGCCACAGGCCAACATGCTTTGAATTGTAATCCGTAAACATATGTTTTCCAGGACGTGTTGTGTTGATCTGCTGTTATACCATAGTTATACTGTAGTTCTCAATAGTGTTTGCCTATAGGCCAGTAAAGTTGCTGATGTGGACATCGTGTGGGCGTTCTTTTAATAGATGGTTAACCAGAAGATTTTCCTTCATAATCCTTTCAACAAAGAAATTCCACCACTGAACTCGGCAATTCTCAACATAGCCTCTGGCTCTCAGAAACAAAGTTTTGAGCCTGAGCAACCACTAAGTCTTGGCCATGTCTCTCACCGCGGGTAAAGTGTATGTACATTAGGCCATGTCTCTCACCGTGGGTAAAGTGTATGTACATTAGGCCATGTCTCTCACCGTGGGTAAAGTGTATGTACATTAGGCCATGTCTCTCACTGTGTGTAAAGTGTATGTACATTAGGCCATGTCTCTCACCGTGGGTAAAGTGTATGTACATTAGGCCATGTCTCTCACCGTGTGTAAAGTGTATGTACATTAGGCCATGTCTCTCACCGTGGGTAAAGTGTATGTACATTAGGCCATGTCTCTCACCGTGTGTAAAGTGTATGTACATTAGGCCATGTCTCTCACTGTGTGTAGAGTGTATGTACATTAGGCCATGTCTCTCACCGTGTGTAAAGTGTATGTACATTAGGCCATGTCTCTCACCGTGGGTATAGTGTATGTACATTAGGCCATGTCTCTCACCGTGTGTAAAGTGTATGTACATTAGGCCATGTCTCTCACTGTGTGTAAAGTGTATGTACATTAGGCCATGTCTCTCACTGTGTGTAAAGTGTATGTACATTAGGCCATGTCTCTCACCGTGTGTAAAGTGTATGTACATTAGGCCATGTCTCTCACTGTGTGTAAAGTGTATGTACATTAGGCCATGTCTCTCACCGTGTGTAAAGTGTATGTACATTAGGCCATGTCTCTCACCGTGTGTAAAGTGTATGTACATTAGGCGATGTCTCTCACCGTGTGTAAAGTGTATGTACATTAGGCCATGTCTCTCACTGTGTGTAAAGTGTATGTACATTAGGCCATGTCTCTCACCGTGTGTAAAGTGTATGTACATTAGGCCATGTCTCTCACCGTGTGTAAAGTGTATGTACATTAGGCCATGTCTCTCACCGTGTGTAAAGTGTATGTACATTAGGCCATGTCTCTCACCGTGTGTAAAGTGTATGTACATTAGGCCATGTCTCTCACCGTGTGTAAAGTGTATGTACATTAGGCCATGTCTCTCACCGTGTGTAAAGTGTATGTACATTAGGCCATGTCTCTCACCGTGTGTAAAGTTTATGTACATTAGGCCATGTCTCTCACCGTGTGTAAAGTGTATGTACATTAGGCCATGTCTCTCACCGTGTGTAAAGTGTATGTACATTAGGCCATGTCTCTCACCGTGTGTAAAGTGTATGTACATTAGGCCATGTCTCTCACCGTGTGTAAAGTGTATGTACATTAGGCCATGTCTCTCACCGTGGGTAAAGTGTATGTACATTAGGCCATGTCTCTCACTGTGTGTAAAGTGTATGTACATTAGGCCATGTCTCTCACCGTGGGTAAAGTGTATGTACATTAGGCCATGTCTCTCACTGTGTGTAAAGTGTATGTACATTAGGCCATGTCTCTCACCGTGTGTAAAGTGTATGTACATTAGGCCATGTCTCTCACCGTGTGTAAAGTGTATGTACATTAGGCCATGTCTCTCACCGTGTGTAAAGTGTATGTACATTAGGCCATGTCTCTCACCGTGGGTAAAGTGTATGTACATTAGGCCATGTCTCTCACCATGTGTAAAGTGTATGTACATTAGGCCATGTCTCTCACTGTGTGTAAAGTGTATGTACATTAGGCCATGTCTCTCACCGTGTGTAAAGTGTATGTACATTAGGCCATGTCTCTCACCGTGGGTATAGTGTATGTACATTAGGCCATGTCTCTCACCGTGTGTAAAGTGTATGTACATTAGGCCATGTCTCTCACTGTGTGTAAAGTGTATGTACATTAGGCCATGTCTCTCACTGTGTGTAAAGTGTATGTACATTAGGCCATGTCTCTCACTGTGTGTAAAGTGTATGTACATTAGGCCATGTCTCTCACCGTGTGTAAAGTGTATGTACATTAGGCCATGCCTCTCACCGTGTGTAAAGTGTATGTACATTAGGCCATGTCTCTCACCGTGTGTAAAGTGTATGTACATTAGGCCATGTCTCTCACCGTGTGTAAAGTGTATGTACATTAGGCCATGTCTCTCACCGTGTGTAAAGTGTATGTACATTAGGCCATGTCTCTCACCGTGTGTAAAGTGTATGTACATTAGGCCATGTCTCTCACCGTGTGTAAAGTGTATGTACATTAGGCCATGTCTCTCACCGTGTGTAAAGTGTATGTACATTAGGCCATGTCTCTCACCGTGTGTAAAGTGTATGTACATTAGGCCATGTCTCTCACCGTGTGTAAAGTGTATGTACATTAGGCCATGTCTCTCACCGTGGGTAAAGTGTATGTACATTAGGCCATGTCTCTCACTGTGTGTAAAGTGTATGTACATTAGGCCATGTCTCTCACCGTGTGTAAAGTGTATGTACATTAGGCCATGTCTCTCACCGTGGGTATAGTGTATGTACATTAGGTCATGTCTCTCACCGTGTGTAAAGTGTATGTACATTAGGCCATGTCTCTCACTGTGTGTAAAGTGTATGTACATTAGGCCATGTCTCTCACTGTGTGTAAAGTGTATGTACATTAGGCCATGTCTCTCACTGTGTGTAAAGTGTATGTACATTAGGCCATGTCTCTCACCGTGTGTAAAGTGTATGTACATTAGGCCATGTCTCTCACCGTGTGTAAAGTGTATGTACATTAGGCCATGTCTCTCACCGTGTGTAAAGTGTATGTACTTTAGGCCATGTCTCTCACCGTGTGTAAAGTGTATGTACATTAGGCCATGTCTCTCACCGTGTGTAAAGTGTATGTACATTAGGCCATGTCTCTCACCGTGTGTAAAGTGTATGTACATTAGGCCATGTCTCTCACCGTGTGTAAAGTGTATGTACATTAGGCCATGTCTCTCACCGTGTGTAAAGTGTATGTACATTAGGCCATGTCTCTCACCGTGTGTAAAGTGTATGTACATTAGGCCATGTCTCTCACCGTGGGTAAAGTGTATGTACATTAGGCCATGTCTCTCACTGTGTGTAAAGTGTATGTACATTAGGCCATGTCTCTCACTGTGTGTAAAGTGTGTAAAGTGTATATACATTAGGCCATGTCTCTCACCGTGTGTAAAGTGTATGTACATTAGGCCATGTCTCTCATCGTGGGTAAAGTGTATGTACATTAGGCCATGTCTCTCACCGTGTGTAAAGTGTATGTCCATTAGGCCATGTCTCTCACCGCGGGTAAAGTGTACGTACATTAGGCCATGTCTCTCACCGTGGGTAAAGTGTATATACATTAGGCCATGTCTCTCACCGTGGGTAAAGTGTATGTACATTAGGCCATGTCTCTCACTGTGTGTAAAGTGTATGTACATTAGGCCATGTCTCTCACTGTGTGTAAAGTGTATGTACATTACGCCATGTCTCTCACAGTGTGTAAAGTGTATATACATTAGGCCATGTCTCTCACCGTGTGTAAAGTGTATGTACATTAGGCCATGTCTCTCACCGTGGGTAAAGTGTATGTACATTAGGCCATGTCTCTCACTGTGTGTAAAGTGTATGTACATTAGGCCATGTCTCTCACTGTGTGTAAAGTGTATGTACATTACGCCATGTCTCTCACAGTGTGTAAAGTGTATATACATTAGGCCATGTCTCTCACCGTGTGTAAAGTGTATGTACATTAGGCCATGTCTCTCACCGTGGGTAAAGTGTATGTACATTAGGCCATGTCTCTCACTGTGTGTAAAGTGTATGTACATTAGGCCATGTCTCTCACCGTGTGTAAAGTGTATGTACATTAGGCCATGTCTCTCACTGTGTGTAAAGTGTATGTACATTAGGCCATGTCTCTCACCGTGTGTAAAGTGTATGTACATTAGGCCATGTCTCTCACCGTGGGTAAAGTGTATGTACATTAGTCCATGTCTCTCACCGTGGGTAAAGTGTATGTACATTAGGCCATGTCTCTCACTGTGTGTAAAGTGTATGTACATTAGGCCATGTCTCTCACCGTGTGTAAAGTGTATGTACATTAGGCCATGTCTCTCACTGTGTGTAAAGTGTATGTACATTAGACCATGTCTCTCACCGTGGGTAAAGTGTACATTTTTTTCTCCCTTCTGTTAAATGTCAAGCTGAAAGCTCCTCTTTCCAGAACCATCTATGTCACGAGTTTTGGATCTTTATTGTACAAGTCACCACACAACTACGCTGTTCTTGCATGACTTCATAAATGGTTCAACATTTAGACAACTAAATGCTTTCACAGAGACTCTTGTGTGTCTTTTATTTAGAATTTTTAAAACCAGGATCCCCATTTGCTGTTGCACATGTAGCAGCTACTCTTCCAGGATCCAACGCTGCACCTTAAGAGATGAGGTTGATGTAGCTCTCAATAGTGTCTTACAATAGAGAGTATTTCAGACAAACACTCACACACACACGCATCCTATCTGAGATGATAATCAGTGACAGTCTTTTCCCGGGCATGGAGAGTTCAGTGGTGCTGCGTGGGAGTGCTGCAGTGAGCTGAAGGCTAGCGTGGTTTTGACAACTCTCTCTGTTCTTTGTGTGTGTAGTACGCAGCTCTGTCACTCTCACACAGCAACAAACATATACTCTCTCTCCCTCTCTCTCTCTCTCTCTCTCTCTCTCTCTCTCTCTCTCTCTCTCTATCCCCCCCTTCTCTCTCCTATCTATCTATCAATTCAATTCAATAGACTTCAATAGTTAAATTACTTACATTGTCAAAGTATACATATAACAAAAATGTTGGGACCAACATAAATAATAATAGTAGTAGTGGAAATGGGATTACCTGTCACGTTCTGACCTTAGTTTCTTTGTGATGTCTTTGTTTTAGTATGTCAGGGCGTGAGTTGGGTGGGCAGTCTATGTTCTTTTTTCTATAATTTGGTGTTTGCGGCGGCAGGGTAGCCTAGTGGTTAGAGTGTTGGACTAGTAACCGAAAGGTTGCAAGTTCAAATCCCAAGCTGACAAGGTACAAAACTGTCGTTCTGCCCCTGAACAGGCAGTTAACCCACTGTTCCTAGGCTGTCATTGAAAATAAGAATTTGTTCTTAACTGACTTGCCAAGTTAAACAAAGATAAAATACCATATTTCTGTGTTTGGCCTGGTATGGTTCTCAATCAGAGGCAGCTGTCAATTGTTGTCCCTGATCGAGAACCATACTTAGGCAGCCTGTTTTTCACCCTTGAGATGTGGGTGATTATTTTCTGTTTCGTATCTGTACCAGACAGAACTGTTTTGGTTTCATTTCGTTCTCTTGTTGGTTTTGTATTTTAGTGTTCTGAGTTCTATTAAAGAATATGAACACTTACCATGCTGCGCATTGGTCCTCACCTTCTTCCACCACAGACAACCGTCACATTACCATTAACAGCAATTACAACAACAATATTAATGAGAATAACAATACATTAAAGCAATAAAGTAGTAGACCAGTCTCAACCTGACTGAGAAGACCTTACCTGACACCCTAGACCCACTTCAATTTGCTTACCGCCCCAATAGATCCACAGATGATGCAATCACCTTCACACGGCACACTGCCCTATCCCATCTGGACAAGAGGAATACCTATGTAAGAATGATTGGTACCTAAAACCCTCACAAACTTTTACAGATGCAAAATTGAGAGCATCCTGTCGAGCTGTATCACCGACTGGTACGGCAACTGTACCGCCCGCAACTGCAGGGCTCTCCAGAGGGTGGTGCAATCTGTCACTGGGGGAAATCTACCTACCCTCCTGGATGCCTACAGCACCCAATGTCACAAGAAGGACAAAAAAGATCATCAAGCACAACAACCACCTGAGCCACTGCCTGTTCACTCCGCTATCATCCAGAAGGCGAGGTCAGTACAGGTGCATCACAGCTGGGACCGAGAGACTGAAAACAGCTTCTATCTCAAGGCCATCAGACTGTTAAATAGCCATCGCTAGCAACTTTGAGGCTGCTGCCCTATATGCATAGACCTGAAATCACTGGCCACTTTAATAATGGAACACTAGTCACTTTAATAATGTTTACATATTTTGCATTACTCATATCATATGTGTATACTGTATTCTATTCAATTCTACTGTATTTTAGTGTATAACGGTCTGACATTGCTCGTCAAAATATTTATATATTCTTAATTCCATTCCTTTACTTTAGTGTACTTTAGTGTACTTACTTTAGTGTACTTACTTTAGTGTGTATTGTGTGTATTGTTGTGAAATTGTTAGATATTACTTGTTAGATATTACTGCACTGTTGGAGCTAGATACACAAGCATTTTTCTACACCTGCAATAACATCTGCTAAACATGTGTATGTGACCAATAACATTTTATTTCATTTTATTTGATATGACATGGTATGAAAGCCATGGTATGAAAGCCAAAACAAAACTAGGGAAATATTATTGACATTGCACTTTTTACTGCCTTTCTCTCTCTCTCTCTCTCTCTCTCTCTCTCTCTCTCTCTCTCTCTCTCTCTCCTATTTATCTATCTCCCTGTCCCTCTGTCTCACTCTCTTTCTCTCTGAGTTCTAAGTCCTGTACCTAATGTTCTGTACCACCAGCCAGTGTGTTCGGGTGCACGGTCCTTGTGGTGGTGTGTGGGTGGGCCTGGACAGGGTGGAGCATACCCAATGACTCATTAACTGTATTCTTCCTTTTATAGTCTGTTCAATAACAGAACACTAGACCATCTTCTCATTTCACATTCATCATAGATTCAAAGATGGGACTTTCTTTTTTACAGAATTACTGTTAACCTTTGTGGTTGGGTTTCCACTTTTTAAGAGTTTCTTATGGACTTTCCCTTCCTCTTTCTGAGTAATGTCTGGGAAAATTGTGGTGGTTCTTTTCTTCAATATTTGTGTTTGTGAATTTTGAAGTCGAGGGGAAGCTCCTGTGTGACAGTTGCAGGACTAGATGATGGGGTTGAGGTTTACATCTAGTGGTGTTCAGTTGATGACCCTCTCTGCTGAGCGTATCACCCAGGCACACAGGGAGATTGCCAGGGGTGACTGTCTCTCGCGCTCTCGAAATCATTAAACACTAGGCAAGGGCAGGGACTAGTGACAAGAGGTGGCTAACATTTTAGTCTCTCTCCACTCTACCAACTCTCTGCCTCAACCTACACTCTCATCCTTTCATCTATCCTTCCTTTTCAGACTCCCTTAACCGATCAGTGAGTCTCTGTCTCAAACCTTTCTCTTCATTCTACTGTCACTCAATACTGGGTGTTTTCTTAGACTGTGACCTCTGACCTTTTTGACTGTTGACCTTGCTGCTTGATTGTGCAATATCTTAAATGAATGGCTCTTCAACGGAACTCCACGTCCTGTAGTAGTACAGAGTTTGAAGTGCACCAGGTCTTTGAATAATATTCCCACATAACTATTATTTATGTGTTATCATATAATGGCTTAACTGCAGACACAGCAGGGTATTTCTTTCCATGGAATGTACTGTACATGTGATTAAAGGCAGTGTGGGGACGTACTATATAGGGGGGATCATAATCTGATCAGTGTAATGCCAGGGCATGATGATCGTCCAACGGACTGAGACGGCAAACGTTTCCTCCCCACACACTGGAATCAAATGGTGCAAAGCCTGGAGCATATAGACCTTCAACATGCTCATTTCCCCCTGTATTTTCCTAGCTCCATAGCTGAGAACTGTCTTCCTGTTTTATATACATTGAGTGGACACATGCCAAATTGGGGGGGACCAAGCTAGAGAGCGCGAGGGGCCTTGTCAAAATCCATATGTCTGAAATGTTTCAGAAAGTTGACCAAGACCGGATGGGGTGGTGTGGGGAAGGGGGTGGGCTGTTGCTTCTACTACTACTACAGCCCCCCGTCTATTCCCTTAGAGAGAAAGTGCAAGAATGTATGAGTTAAGCAACTCGCCCAGCAAGAGAGAGATCCTCCCCAACGCACTTCTATGTCCATACTATTATCAATTGTTCACGTCCAATTGCCCTGTTATGGTAATCATCAGAAGCCCACTATGGGCTGATTACTCACAGCTGACTTCAGAGGGGCCTGCTTCACACTCTCACCGTTCTCCTTCTGGCTCTGTATGCACTATTAACCCATTCCTGCTTATTAATTCCCTCCCAGTCATTCCGGAGCGGCCACTCCATGATATCTGTCATCATTCCATGCCTATTAGCAGGACGGCCACAACCATAGTCCTGCTCTCTGCTCTGCTCTTGAAGGAAATTAAATGGTTTGAGTGCTGTGCAAAGAGCAATTTAAGTTCCATGTATACAAAGCCATCTTGGAGTTGTTAGGTATTTCTCCTATTAGCAGTTGCCCAAGTTAATTTTCTGAATGTCTTTTGTGGCTAAATGCTCATGTGAAGGTGTCTGTAAAAGGCATTTCAATGACTTTTTATAAAAAAATTTAAAATCTTGTTTTTTTGGTGGCAGCTCAGTGGCCACCAGGCTTATTTCAACAGTGTAAAGGCCATTTGCAAGGTTATCGAGAATTTGTTGTCCTTTGAAATCATCTGTACTCATAAGTCTGTTCTTTAAAGCCTATATATAGATGGGAATTGTCCCTGAGTGCTTTTGGTTCCACTGCCGTAAATCCTAATGTTGTGCTAGCTCCTGGGATCAGTACAGGAATATTCCTCACAGTGTTCTTTGGCCACTAGTTAGCCTCTGGAATACCCACCATGAGAGAGCTGTGGTTTGGAGCTTCTCGAGACATGTGAGGGAATGTGGGTTCTCGCAGGACTGAACCTCACTCGCTGTCTCCGGTTTCTCTGTTACCACATGAAAGGCCAGCGGTAGCCCTGAGTGTGGTCTTTTTGATGAAGTCTCCAACTGACATTTGGACAGTCTCGATGGACACCGCTCAATCAAGCAATCAGTCAAGTAATATTTATGTAGCTGTTTTTTATTATGTACACTATATATACAAAAGTATGTGGACACCCCTTCAAATGAGTGGATTTGTCTATTTCTGCCACACCCATTGCTGACAGGTGTATAAATTCGAGCACACAGCCATGCAATCTCCATAGACAAACATTGGCAGTAGAATGGCCTTATTGAAGAGCTCAGTTACTTTCCAACCAGTCAGTTCGTCACATTTTAGCCCTTCTAGAGCTGCTCCTGTCAACTGTAAGTGCTGTTATTGTGAAATAGAAGCATCTAGGAGCAACAACAGCTCAGCCACGAAGATGTAGGACACACAAGCTCACAGAACAGGACCGCTGAGTGCTGAAGACCGTAGCGTGTAGAAATCAGCTGTCCTCAGTTGCAATAATACCGAATTCCAAACTTCCTCTGGAAGAAACAATAACTATTCCCGAGAGCTTCATGAAATGGGTTTCCATGGCCGAGCAGCCGCACACAAGCAGAAGATCACCATGCGCAATGCCAAGCATAGGCTAGTGGTAAAGATCGCCGCCATTGGCCTCTGGAGTAGTGAAAACGCGTTCTCCGGAGTGATGAATCACCCTTCACTATCTGACAGTCCGACTGATGCATAGTGCCAACTGTAAAGTTTGGAGGCAGGAGGAAGGCTGTTTGAGGCTGTTTTTCATGGTTTGATCTAGGCCCCTTAGCTGCAGTGAAGGGAGATCTTAACTCTACAGCATACAATGACATTCTGGATGATTCTGTGCTTCCAACTTTGTGGCAACAGTTTGGTGAAGGCCCTTTCCTTTTTCATCATGACAATGCCCCCGTGCACAAAGCGAGGTCCATACAGAACTGGTTTGTCGAGATCGGTGTGGAAGAACTTGACTGGTCTCCACAGAGCCCTGATCTCAACCCCATCGAACAGCTTTGGGATGAATTGTAACGCTGACTGCGAGCCAGGCCTAATCTCCCAACATCAGTGCCCTATCTCACGAATGCTCTTGTGACTGAATGGAAGCAAGACCCCGCAGCAATGTTTCAAAATCTAGTGGAAAGCCTTCCCAGAAGAGTAGAGGCTGCTATAGCAGCAAAGGGAGGACCAACTCCATATTAATGCCCATGATTTTGGAATGAGATGTTTGACGAGCAGGTGTCCACATACTTTTGGTCATATAGTGCATACATATACTGTATATACATATATATATATATATATATATATATACAGTATGTATATTTATGTACACATTTTGAGGGGGAGTTTTTTCTTTTTGCATTTGCCATAAAGTGCTTAACAGCAACCTGGGCCGAAACCTCCAAAAGTGTAGGACAGTTGCAAGGAAAGCTTTGCACACACATCACACAGGGAAACATTCCAGACGACTTATGCACTTAGGAGTTCTGAAGGTAATGGAAAAACTGAACACTCTAAAACAGAGGCGCACAGACAATGTCCAATTTCCGTAAGTCAATACCTTTGGAATCTATGGTCTACTCCCAGTTCATTCCATCTTACTGCTACAGACTTATGTCACGGCACTGCCGAAACCCTCTCCTCTCTCCCCTCCCCTCTCATCTTATTCAATCCTAGCCCTGACGATTTGGCATTCACACCAATTTTCCATTAACAACACCTGCTAATAACTCCAGCTTTTATTGCATTAGCTATCAACTGTTCCACAGTGGAAGTCATAGCCTAGTGCTCCACGCTACATTGCGAGCCCCCTTTGATTTCCAGTTGCATATATCAACCTGCAATTATAGGACCTGGTCTGGAAACTGTCAAGCATGACTGCGGCGGTATTGGAATTATTGCAATTACACCCAGGTAATTGACCCGCCATTGGTGAAGATGTTAAATGGTGTGTCTGCCGTGTAAGTCCATGTCAGGAACCATCTCATTCCACCTTCCCTCTCAGTGTGACACACTGTATGAAATTGTAGTTGTACCGCAATGAAACATTGTCGTAGGACTGGTGAACATACATACTTTGCACTGTGGGACTACAGTGGAAAAGTATGGCGCACCTGGTAGGTTAAGTTAGCCCGGCTAACATGCCAGCTGGAATCCCCTGCCATTAACCTCTGTATTGTCTTTATACCGCCGTAGATGATGAGTCAATTACACTGTTATTTATTATTTAAACCTGAAACCTGAGGTTCTCCTCTCTGCTCATTGCAGGCTGACAGAAGGTGAACATTAGCTTAGCTTAGTGTATTCTCTGTGATGATGAGGGTTATCTGTAGCAGCTGTCTATCTAGTGTTTTCCCTGAATCCTTTCAGTCCAGTGCTGCTGTCTGGTCTGGGCCAGTCCTCGCTACCATCAGGCAGTGCAGTGCAAGACAGCAGCTGCTGCTCGCACAGTCACAGCAGCCATTGTTGATTCCTCCCTCATCACCTCAGTATGCTCCTATAGATAGATAGAGGAAAGAGCGGGAGAGCGAGAGAGAGGATGGGGGAGAGTAGAACGAGGGATAGAGAGAGAATGAGACTGAGGCCGAGAGAAACAGAGTGAAGCAGCTATAGTAAGCGAAGGAGTGAGGGCGAGTGAAATCGAGATATAGAACGTGAGAGAGCGAGAATGAGATATAGAAGGAGGGGAGGAGTGGGCCACTGAGCCAATCACGTGCGTCTTCGTCTCATCTGAATTAAGCTGTGCAAAACAGGCCCCAGGGCTGGTTGCTAAGCAGTGAGATGGGCTTGGTGATTTCCACAGAGACAGTGTAGCAAGAGCTTTCTGATGGCCTGAACCACACAGCCCATAATGAGCGCTCACACGCATTAACCACGGCAACAATAGAGGTCCACATAGTGCGGTGCACACACCCTCACAGTAATGTGTGAGATGTATAATACATGTTATGTGCGATAATTACATAGATATTTTCCCTATGTACTAATATTGATATTGACCTTATAAGCTGATTTAATAAAAATGTGTTAGACACATACATTCATGTCCGAGAGCCTTTATATTTAAAGACTTAATTGGTGTTTAAATTCTTATATTTTTTAGGTTTGGTTCATGATATTCAGACAAAGTGCTACTCCAGTTTATTCCTCTTTGTTAGCCTCTCTGGCCAAAGGAGGACACAATTTGGCTATTTTGCTAATTGTCGCCATAGCGACATGTTGGTAAACTTGGTTGCCTTGGCAGCGGGGGTCTTGTTTGTTTCCTGAGAGCTCTTGAGATGTGGGTGTAGAAGGGCATTTTCCCCGGGTTCTGTTTTGGGTTGGCTGAGGAAGCTGGTTGACCTTTTGTTTTAGGAGTTGAGAGAACCCAAACAAGCCAAGTCTGTAGGTCTGTCAACAAACACTTAACGGTCTGGGAGGAGAGGAAATTAAATGAGGACCCTCCAGGCCAGGCCAAACACTATTCATTTTAGAGTGTTTGTGAGCAAGCATGCCACTGGATGCTTCAACAGGCCATATAAATAGTGACAAAAGTGTATCTATTCACCAACTTAATCCATTTCTTCTAGGTTGCTTGTGGATGAGTTTTGTTACTTCAGTTTAATGTAAAGGTTAAGTGAAACATGAATAAAATATAATGTATCAGCTCTTTTCTTGTTTCCTGGAAACTCATTGTCCTTGTCTTTTGGAAACGTCCAAATTCGCAATGCAATGGCATGATCAAGTAGGGCTATACTGTGTGTGTGTGTGCGTGTGTGTGTGCGCGTGTGTGTGTGCGTGCGCGTGTGTGTGCGTGCGCGTGTGTGTGCGCGCGCGCGCGTGTGTGTGTGTGTGTGTGTGTGTGATGCTGTGGCATTCTAGAGTGAGTGTAACACAGTGAGACATTAGAGCCTGCAGGCAAACAAAACGTCATCACTCTGATTCATGGCTTAAAATTCATCCCAATACTACAACAGGTACCCGTGCTTGTCTTCTCCGCCCCTTCCACTATTGTAGAATTCAATATATATTATCTATATTATTATTATAATTCAATATATAATTAAACATATTATATAATTGAATAGTCATACAGGATAGTACTTGAACAGAGTGCGTGATCCACAGCAATCAGCCCGACACAAACGTGTGAATACGCTATTCATTTCTTAAATACCACAACATTATCGGTGGATATTTCTAACGCCTACTTTATTCTGTATTCCTTCATCAATAACAAAAGCCACAGAAGTCCTAGGTAATTAAGAAGAAAGGAAAATGAAGCAGAAAATGAAGAACATTGCATTGGACTGACAGCATTGACAGTGGCCCATCATCTGAAGCCAATTAGCTGCTGCCACAGAAGGTGACTGTGGCTATTTTTCTTGTTTAACTTGTTAGAGGGGTCCTCAGCACGCTGCTCACTCATTTCAAACCTTCGCTAATGACTTTAAAACCCAAATCAAAGTGGCCACTATCTGGTATCATTGCCCCCTCATCTAGGAATTTAATTAGGCATTCATTGGTTTGAATAAAATACCCATTTTGGATGAGAAACATTGTTAATAAAGCTCGCTGATTGTGTGTCTTAATCAGTAGTGTAGAAGGACCAGGACAGGGTATTACTAAGCAGTTCAATCCCCTACAAGCATCATAATAGTGACGTACTGAAAGAGGCCTTCAGAAGGTCAAAGTACTGGGTTGGCTGTTCTGTAACATAAATAAGGACTCCGCGAATACTCAACGCAATCTCCTGTGCCATTAGGTCCACTGAGAACACATTTGGAAGACAGTGAAAACATTCCGTCTTCATGTTGATGAAAACTAATCTTACCTACAGGAAGAGGACTGTGGAACTAGTTACTGTATAAACTAGTTACACACACTGCTTCTACAATTCAATGTTTTCAACGTATATACTTGACACACAATTACATTGTGCATGTTCATTTATACAGTAGTTGCTGCTCAACATCTACTCACCTGGGATTTGAACAACCACTTGGATCAAAGCATTCCAAACTCCATGCTACTCCACCATGTCTGTGTCAACAACTGAGTTCACCTGTAGGGCGACGCTTTGCACTTCAAAGTAAATCTTAGCCCCGTTAAAAGTACACTCAATAAAAACTATTTTATTTATCATAGTGATTAAGGAGTAACGTTAAAACAGAGTAATATGGCCCATTAACATTAGACAACTATACACAAAAAAACTCAAATTGCTTACATATGTAACTCAAATCCATGATAAGACAATAGTCTAATGTGCTGCAACCGGACACAAGCAGGAAGATTGGAATGCCATAAACCAGAGAGGTTGTGAGTTCAAATCCCAGGTGTAAATGAACATCCACAATTGAACGAGCTATGTTAGCGAGTGTCAAATATGTAAACGTTCCATGTTAAACTGTTTGTGTGACCAGTTAAACAGTGTTCTTTTGCCAAAGTTTTCTCAAGTTGGATCTTTCGCCCAACAATGTTCTTTTGTTCAGGTAACACTTGGTCCGAAAAGTTCAGCAAACCGAAAAAAGGCTGTGAACCAGTCACTTGATAATAATTAGTTGAAACAACTATATAGATTTGTGGCTATTTTTATAGTTTTACCGTGTGGGTTGTAGAGGCTTCAGATGGAATGAGACCTATCTGAGTTTGTGGGTCTCTCTTCAGTGCTACCCAGCAGATTGTGTGTGCATAAACGTATTTGTCAGAAGGTCTAGTATCTGTGGAGATAATGCCCTTCATGTCATCATTGTGTCCTCACCCAGGACCATCGGAGCAACAAGTTTCCCTGCTAGCCAATCAGATGTGTTTGTTTGGCCCCACACCTCCTTGCAGCCTCTATCTAATTGGTCACTGGTGAGTTCCGTGCTCTCTCTTAGAATGCTGATGACCGTGGGTGAACTGGACCCTATGACTCTCTAGTGATCAGAATAGAATTTCAAACACCCCCTCTAAAACACACCCCGCCATAAAAAAAACAACAGACACATACTAAAGAAGTGGTAAGGTCATATCTCATCATTATTGAAGGCTGACCTTGAACCCTGACCTTGACCTCTGTATTTTGCTGCCTGCTGAAGCCAGGTAAACAGGGGACTTTGTTTTCATCATGATTGGGGAGGGAAGGAGTGCTGTACCTTGGACTAAAAGCCTCATTCGTGGCACTGGAATGGGCTGCACTACAGTAAATCAATGTTTCTTTGTTGATCCTGGTCAAATTCTAGCTAAGCGGTAATTTAACAGTCATTAGAAAAACGCTGCAAATCAACTCTTGTAGAATTATTCCTAAAACGGATTAATTGCTGAGAACGATTCAAATAGTTAGGATGGATGTAGTGAAAAATTGCTCACACAATGGATCCTTAGAAGCGGAGTTTAGACACAGACCTGAGTGTACCTGGGAAAGAGATGTTTTTATCTGTGCCTGATGTGATGGGACAGGGAGGGTTTTGAGAGTGATGGAGAGTCTTGTTTTCTCAGTGTCTGTGAACTCTGTCGACCTGGACCTTCTCTCTGTTGCTCTTGGCCTCCGACACTGGACAATGGCAGCGCAGAGAGACACACACAGGCCGTTTTTCACAAATTCTTTCCGATCATTATGATGGCAGAGCTAGGAGAGTGAGATGGGAAGGAAGGAGGGAGGGAGGGGGCACACTAGGGGGAAATAGAGTTTTAGCTCAGGTCAGTCCAGTAGAGAGAGAAGGGGGCGGGTGAAGGAGAATCTCCTGACAACAAGCCGTTCATTAGACCTCCCACTCCTACTGTGTTGGCAGGTAGCCTAGCGGTTAAGAGCATTGGGCCAGTAACTAAAGAGTGTATAGTTTGAATCCCTGAGTTCACTATGTGAAATATCTGTTGATGTTCCCTTGAGCAAGGCACGTATCCCAAGTTGCACTGGATAAGAATGTCTGCTAAATGACTAAAATGTAAATGGACTCCAGTAGATGTTGTTCCTTGTGTCAACCTGTGACCACCATAATGAAACAGTATTAGAGAGTCTGTTCATAGTCACTGCAAATTCCTTGTGCTTTTATCAGTGGAGCTGTATAAGGCAGCAGGTGTGTGTGTATGTAAGCCTGGACTCTGTAGAGCATCACCTGAGAACAGCAAGCTCCTCCATCACGCTGTCGGCCACACAAAGCTGTGATGTCACTGCCCGCCAGCCGCCACAAAGGGGTTAACTCCTGGGTGGGTCCCACTCCTGACAGGGGAGCACTGTTGGTCACTTATCTTTGTAATTAGCTTTTCACTCTTCCAAGCCCCCACCCATTCTCCCCTCTCTCTCTTTCTCTCTTTCTTCCTCTCTGTTTCTCTCTGTTTCTCTCTCTCTCTCTCTCTTTCTCTCTTTCTTCCTCTCTGTTTCTCTCTGTTTCTCTCTCTCGCTCTCTCTCTTTCTCTCTCTCTCTCTGTCTCTCTGTCTCTCTCTCTCTCTTTCTCTCTCTCTCTCTTCCGCTGTTTTACTCTCTCTCTCTCTCTCTTTCTCTCTTCCTCTCTATTTTACTCTCTCTCTTCCTCTCTGTTGTACTCTCTCCTTCTTATTCTCTTGTTGTTTCTCTCTTACAATCTCTATTTACCTTTCCAACTCGATCTTTCTATTCCCCCTCTTTCTCTTACGGTTCCTCTCTCTCTTGTTCCTCCTCTCCCCGGCCACCCCCGGTGACAGATCTGCATCCAGCCGGCGGGTTGCAAAGGCACATTGTCCACCCCGCGCCCCCCCGCACACACACACACACACACACACACACACACACACACACACACACACACACACACACACACAGTCGTAATTAATACATCTCCTCTGTCCATGTTTCATTGTTTGCTTTAAAAGCCCAGGAAAGAAGGAGTTGGGGGAGATATCCTGAAACAGCCTCTAAGATGAATGAAGGTGGAGAGAAAAGGGATGTGTCCCGGGAAAGAGCCGAGCTCGGCACAATGCGGCAAGCTTCATTTAAATAAGGGCCAGCGTCCGCCCCGGTGTGTGTGTCATCACAACGCCTTTACACCTGAAATGAAGTATAACTCGCCCCTCAGATTAGGAAATGCACCACATATCCTCCCGCCCGCCCCACCTCTCTCCTTTCTCCATTATTTGTATTCAAGGTTTTCGAAATGACTTTGCAATCTGATGATGCGCCGGCCTATTATATTGTCTAGCAGGACAAATATCTCTGCGTTTTCCTCTGTAGAACTAACACAATTTTTCCATGTCAGAGTTGGGTAATATCCCGACGGTCCAGGGAGGCAGCGGGCTGCATTTGGGAATGCTGTCATTAATCCTGGTGGGCCATCTCGCACTCAGATTATTAGGGAAATAAATTTGCATGCCAGGTGAAGCACTGAAGGCGCAAATTATATTTCCTGACAGCGAGGTAGAGAATGGAGCCAGCCACTGCATCACTCACCCCCACCACACACACAAACACACGCACATGCACACACACACACGTGCATGCACACACACATTCGCGTGCGTACACACACACACAAATACATAACAATTATTATTTAAACCATTTTTAAACAAGTCACGGGTCTAAATACTTTCCGAATGCACTGTACTGTATACACACACCACCTATTCTCCTGCCCCAGTACTGCTGGCTATTACCTAGCGAGAGGGGAGTCCAGGTCTCTGTTACAGTTTGCCCTACCTCAGATATCTCCCTGGAGCCCTGCTGTAATCCGCACCGCAGATGACAGGAGGATCTGGGAGGAACAGAAACACCGTTGAATAGGATAGTACGATTCCCACTGCATTTATTGAGCGTACAACTGTCAGCGTGTGTGGTTTTTTTGGGGAGGGTTGATTGAATGTGTGTGAGTGTTGTTGTGTATGCGTGCATGTCTGTCTACCGTGTGTGTGTGTGTGTGTGTGTGTGTGTGTGTGTGTGTGTGTGTGTGTGTGTGTGTGTGTGTGTGTGTGTGTGTGTGTGTGTGTGTGTGTGTGTGTGTGTGTGTGTGTGTGTGTGTGTGTGTGTGTGTGACATGGTCCACTAGAGCTTGAGTGTCCTCTAACCCTGACAGTAATGGTCCATAAAAGCCTAATGGGATGGGCAGCAGTGTCGACTTCATTATTTAACATCTCCCTCAAAAGATGAAAAGACTCTCAACTTCTCATGTTGCACACACGGCTAAGCAACTATTTTCATCCTCTCTTTTTGTTTTAGTCTAGCTTTAGGAGTCCTGGACTGTTCCACCCCCCCCCCCTCATTCCTAAATGTATGGTCAGTAGTTCTTTTTGTCCCATAAAGTGATAATGGTCAAACTCATCTAAGGTCCTTGGGGAATAACGGTGGTATCTCTGGTAGACCCTGATAAAACAAACCCTTTATAACAAAACATGTATTTCTTTATTTTCCAAGCGTGATTCCGTTTTGCCAAAAGCCCTCACAACATACACCCTTAATGAGGACACTCAGTTCCAGCGGACAACATGAAAGGGAAATGATAACAACAACAGGCGTCGGTTGGTTCGGTCTGAACTGTGATCGTTGGGTTTGGTCTTAATTGTTGATGTTAGGTTCAGGGAGCTAGGAACAGTCTAATGTCCTCTCAGGTGTTTTGCATAAGACAGTGACCACATCAAAAAAGATGCTCCCAGCTAAGTCATCTCTATCATCGGCTGTGATGTCTTGTTCTTTGTCACGTATCCTTCATCAGGTGAACGGCACCATAGGTACTGAATAAACAACAGGGGGCCTGATTCTACACCCCGGATTTAGTCACCACTCCCGGAACAAGACAACACAGAGGAAGCAGAATGACCTTGAAATAGTCACCTCTAGACCCACTTTTTAGAATTAAAGGTAGACTCAGTAAGAGGACGTTGCATGCATGATGTGAACACAATATCGGGGCAATTTCCGCAACAAGTAAAAGCGTTGAAGCGCTAAATTCTTTCGGCTGTTTTGGTCTTCTAGCGACCATGTTGTAGCGGCGTGAAGCGGACTCGTGCACATGCACAGACACTCTGTGTGACTGCGTGAGAGCAAAGTCTTGCATCGTGCTCATCTCAATATATGCGGTGCTGCTTGTTGCAACGTCTCCTCGCTGAGTCTACCTTTACGTTTTGAGAATGAAATGAATGATATTGTATGACATCAACAGAGTTGAGGTTTGTCATAGCCTAATTGTCTTGTGTCACATCCAATAATGTGCTCATTAGTCATAAATAAGGATAATTCTAGCAGCATGTTCTAAAGCACATGTCAAGCCACTTCAGAGACCATTAACCAAACATGTTCTACTTTCAAACATAGAATAATTAGCCATTTTGGACTCATAGCACATATGGAAGGCGAAGATTTAGCCATTTATCCAAATGATCTTTGATATTTGAATCAGAGTACAACATTGTGTACAGTACTATGTACATAGCCGCAGAAGGTAGGGGTGATAAGGGTGCTGCAGTACCCCCTGAAAAATACCTTACCCCCCCACAAAAGTAGTGCACTCGGCCTTTACGAGTCCTGTATTAGCAGACTGATGTAGCCATCTGTAGCCCGGACATTTTGTGTTGTTGTTGAAAACATCATAACGTGAAAATGACCATGCTCGACCATGCTGCCCCCCCCCCCCCAATAGACAAACAGTTCTCAGCCCCCCACCCCCCCACCCTGAAACATCTTTCCGTGGATATGAGTATGTAGTCACTGATTACAGTAGCTTTACAGGGATATACTATCATCAACAGCATCTCATTTGAACCACCCCCACCCACCCACCCCTGCTCCCTTTCTGGGCTATTCAGGGAGCACTGTAACAAATGCTCCCAGTAACATCTTGCAGTGTTGAATATTTAAGATGGAGGGAGGCTTTGATTGTGACAATAAAGGGAGACACAGAGGATCTTAGAGCATTGGAGAGAGGTTGAGGCGACGGGGAGGGATGCGGCCAGAGCCCTGAAGTGGAAGCCAGGAGCATCCTTTTGGGGTGCGGGGGGGGGGGGATTGACCTAGTCAGGGGAGATATGGGTCAATGTGGAGAAGTGGAGAGGAAAATAGGCTTGTGGGGTTGGTATACATTGAGCTCAACGGAAAAACCTCGTACAATACTGTTTGTGACACTGAAATGTAAGATCTGTGCCAAAAACTCATTTCCCTCCAGTGTACATAGAACTATCCACAGATAATAGTACACACTTACTAGTCAGACATACTTTTTCATTCTCCTCCTCTTCTGTTGTATTGTTCTTCATTATATTCCTCTTTTCAAAAACCAACGATGTCCATTTGTTTTAATTATGTACTCTCCGTCTTCAGTGAGGAAACAGTTTTGAAACTAAAACAAAGCATGTCGACAAATTAGCCTCACACATTCTCGTAGTACTCTGTGTTGAGTGTTTATGAAATGCAGAGAATAATGGCTGAGTGGAGAGGAGAATAGGATGCAACAGCTAGTGTGTAGTGGAATGCATGTTGGCAGGGTGTAAAAGAAAGCATGCTGGATCACTGGAGAACAGTGGAGGACGCCTGCCAGTTCCTGGACCACTGGGATTCTCTGACCTGTGTGTGTGTGTGTGTGTGTGTGTGTGTGTGTGTGTGTGTGTGTGTGTGTGTGTGTGTGTGTGTGTGTGTGTGTGTGTGTGTGTGTGTGTGTGTGTGTGTGTGTGTGTGTGTGTGTGTGTGTGTGTGTGTGTGTGCCTGCATGCGTACGAGCATGTGTGTATGTGTGTGTGTGTGTGTGTGTACCTGCATGCGTACGAGCGTGTGTGTGTGTGTGTATGTGCGTGTGCGTGTGTGTGCCTGCGTGCATGCGTACGAACGTGTGTGTGTGTGTGTGTGTGTGGGAGGGAGGGAGGCAGAAGATGAAGACTGCACTCACTTCATATTCAATCTGATCTGAAGCCTCACCCATGTCATTATATTTAGCATATGATCCTGCTCCTACACACACACACACACACACACACACACACACACACACACACACACACACACACACACACACACACACACACACACACACACAAGACACAGCCCTTGGCATCATCATCCTCTCTTTGTTGGGGCAGGGCGGGGTATGTTCCCGTCCCTCTGAAATGTCAATGGTCTGACACCCAGCATTACTGATGACTGATGACCCTCGGGCATCCACACTGACCCCTGCCGATACAGTATACAGTAGGAACCAATCTCACAATGTTATCCTCTTAGTTTAGTTTATTGAATTATAACAGATTGTTTCAGGCAGTGTTTTTTTCTGCATGGTAGAATATGATTAAGATTGTTAAAGTTAACAAAGTAAAGGTTAGAGGTTTTCTGTTAATGAATAATGCAAAAAAAAGTGTCAGACAGATGTACTTTTTAAAAACTATTTCATGAATAAATGAAGCTCTTCCTTTAGAAGTGAATAGTGATAAACTACTTTCTTGTTGGACATTGTAAACAGCATAGAATATGAAAATGGTATATGCAGTACTGTAGTTGAGGTGTCTGAGAGTTAGATAAATGGATGCCGCATGGGTCTAGATGTTGTGTCGGCATAATTAATGAGGAACATTTAGCCTGATGCACTGTCACTTTCTGGCTGCGTGGTAGGGTCTTGTACTGTTACTTAAAGTCATTGATATAAGATTGAACCAAAATAGTTGTCTGGAACTGGAATAATTGTTCAGTATTTAGTTGCGTACCTGTTTATTTTTGATCACATGCCTTGGTGTGTTTGAGTAACGGAGAGAGAAACAATTCCACGTGTGCTTGTGTGCGCCCACGTTCATGTGTCTTTGTGTAGGCGTTTGTGTGCATGCGTGTGTCTCGGTGTGTGTGTTCCCGCTCTTAGTCCTTCATCTGGCGGCTAGTTTTGTGCACTGACCTGTCACATTGAGGCAGCCGTCTCCAAATGGCCTGAGTGGCTGACACAAGCGCTCCCCTCCCGGTGTCATCCTAATGTCTTGTGATAAGGAGCTTATGCTAGTTTTCCCCAGCACATCACCCCCAAGCCTTTCTCTCACTGGCATTCTCCCCCTACGAGAAACCAAGCTAACCGAGGCACCCTTGACCATAACTTAAGGAAGCACATGCCTCATTGTTAGCCCTGGCTAGGGAAGGAGGGAGGCCAGTGATATGACAGGAGAGATTGTTGTTATGAAATTAATAGACACCTACATGCCTGATGTTACAGGGTGAGTATGTCAAATCATAGGCAATTATAATAGAGGTATGAATAACAGACTGTTTTGCATGAGTATGTGTGTGCTTGCGTGCACGTGTGCATGTGTGTAAGTCTCATGGGCACAGGCTGTAGGACGTCGATACCCAACCTGTAAATGACAGGCACAGAGGGAGCGTGTTTATCAGTTTGGCTGGATCTTAAAAAGGTCACACACACCGTCACACACACAACTCCAGCAGACGTCATTCTCATATGGCCCTGCTTTCCACATACAGTACAGTACATGGGCTTCCTTAATAGTGGGTCCATATTTGTGTGTGTTTGATGTGACATGATGTGACATTATGTTCTGGGAGCATGTGTCTGTCTCTGTGTGTAATTACTTGTATTATTGTGTGTGTGTTGACAAGTATCTTGTTGTGAATGTCTTCAATGCATATGTACATATGTATTGGTTCATTTGAGATGGTCTCTATGTGAGTGTGTGTGTGTGTGTGTGTGTGTGTGTGTGTGTGTGTGTGTGTGTGTGTGTGTGTGTGTGTGTGTGTGTGTGTGCGTGCGTGCGTGCGTGTGAGTGTGAGTGTGAGTGTGAGTGTGTGTGTGTGTGTGTGTGTGTGTGTGTGTGTGTGTGTGTGTGCGTGCGTGCGTGCGTGCGTGCGTGAGTGCGTGCGTGCGTGCGTGCGTGCGTGAGTGTGTGTGTGTGTGTGTGTGTGCGTGCGTGCGTGCGTGTGAGTGTGAGTGTGAGTGTGTGTGTGTGTGTGTGTGTGTGTGTGTGTGTGTGTGTGTGTGTGTGTGTGTGTGCGTGCGTGCGTGCGTGCGTGCGTGCGTGAGTGCGTGCGTGCGTGCGTGCGTGCGTGCGTGAGTGTGTGTGTGTGTGTGTGTGTGTGTGCGTGCGTGCGTGCGTGCGTGCGTGAGTGTGTGTGCGTGCGTGCGTGCGTGCGTGCGTGCGTGAGTGTGTGTGTGTGTGTGTGTGTGCGTGCGTGCGTGCGTGCGTGCGTGAGTGCGTGCGTGCGTGCGTGCGTGCGTGCGTGCGTGCGTGAGTGCGTGCGTGCGTGCGTGCGTGTGTGTGTGTGTGTGTGTGTGTGCGTGCGTGCGTGCGTGTGAGTGTGAGTGTGAGTGTGTGTGTGTGTGTGTGTGTGTGTGTGTGTGTGTGTGTGTGCGTGCGTGCGTGCGTGCGTGCGTGAGTGCGTGCGTGCGTGCGTGCGTGCGTGCGTGCGTGCGTGCGTGCGTGCGTGAGTGTGTGTGTGTGTGTGTGTGTGCGTGCGTGCGTGCGTGCGTGAGTGTGTGTGTGCGTGCGTGCGTGCGTGCGTGCGTGCGTGCGTGCGTGAGTGTGTGTGTGTGTGTGCGTGCGTGCGTGCGTGCGTGCGTGAGTGTGTGTGTGTGTGTGTGTGCGTGCGTGTGCGTGAGCGTGTGCGTGTGCGTGTGCGTGCGCGTGCGCGTGCGTGAGTGTGTGTGTGTGTGTGTGTGTGTGCGTGCGTGCGTGCGTGCGTGCGTGAGTGTGTGTGTGTGTGTGTGTGTGTGTGCGTGCGTGCGTGCGTGCGTGCGTGAGTGTGTGTGTGTGTGTGTGCGTGCGTGCGTGCGTGCGTGCGTGAGTGTGTGTGTGTGTGTGTGTGTGCGTGCGTGCGTGCGTGCGTGCGTGAGTGTGTGTGTGTGTGTGTGTGTGTGCGTGCGTGCGTGCGTGCGTGCGTGAGTGTGTGTGTGTGTGTGTGTGTGTGTGTGTGTGTGTGTGTGTGTGTGTGTGTGCGTGCGTGCGTGCGTGCGTGTGTGAGTGTGTGTGTGTGTGTGTGTGTGTGTGTGCGTGCGAGAGAGAGAAACAGCCTGCTCTCCTGCTGGCCTCTAATTCAAACCAAGTCTGTACCATGAAATAGCTCTTAGACATCATTACACGCTGTGCATGTATATGGGCTCTACCTCCAAACATGGCCACAGGGAGGGGGTGTATGTGTGTGTGTGTTTTGGTTTTACCAGAAGTCCTCACAAGGATAGTAAAACAAGGAACATTTCACCTGTCCCCTCAAGGAAAATAGCTATTTTAGGTTTAGAGATTAGGTTTAGGGTTAGGGTTAGGGTTAGGGATTTGTGGTTAAAGTTAGGGTTAAGGTTAGGTTCAGGGTTTGGGTTAGGGTTAGGTTTACAGTTAGGAAAAATAGGATGTTCAATGGGAAACACAAGGATTAGAAATATGGTAGGCCTACAGAACTAGAAAGATGTTAGGCCTACCAACAACAACCATTTTCCATAAAAAGTATCCTCATATTTAAAATATTCCATTTGAATATCAAGGGACTTTTTGTTTTGTTCTTGCGTAATGCCCACTTCAACATTGAATGATCATATAGTGGACTCCTTGACTACTATAAAAATGTCCATAATAATGATGTATATGCCTTATAAGAAGCTACTCTTCTTCTCAGGTTGTGCCCGTATCCACCTCTTCTGATTCCCACTTCCTGTTTCTGTCCATTTGATCCGATCAATCAAGCCCCGGGGTGTATTGGGGTTTTCATGACAACCCCCTTCCCCCTCTTTCTCTCTCCTCTCTACCAGACCCAGGACTGGCAAGGGAACCCTTTGAGAGAAAGCGAGAGACAGAGAGAGGAGAGAGACGAGAGGAAGAAAGGAGAGAAAGGGGGTTGAGAGATCCGATTTCAACTCCATCTTGCATCACAAGAGCAAAGTCTAAACCCCCAGAAAACCACATAATATTCTGGCAGTGGACAAAGAGTCTGGTTTCAATAAATATGTGGACTAAGCTCCCTTTTCAGACCCAGGGTATTGAATTCCTTATTTAGGTCATTTAGACTGGGCAAAATTGATCAAGTATGCAGCTCAAATCTGCTGCTCTCTTTTCCTCTCTATCACTAAAAGAAAGGGAGAGAGAGAGAGAGTGATTGAGAGAGCGACCATACGAGTGAGTGACCATGTGTTTCAGTAACCAGGCTAGAGAGAAAAAGAGAGAAAGTGTGTCTCTGTGTGTGCGTGTCCAGAGAACATGTCAATGTTCCAGTGAGAGAGAGGTTGTGAGGTTTTCTTCAAGCAGAGAGTCTCACAGGGGGTTGTGAGTAGATGCTGCTCTCCTGCCTTCTCGTTTAGAAGGCCTTAATTGGCCATTAGACTGAAGAATAGCCTGCTCTCCTCTCTTCTCCCCCTCTCCTCTCTAGACCTAATGCTGATTAGGACTTTTATTCCCTAATAAACACAAAGAGATACATTAGATATGGAGTGTGGTAAACATTGTAAATGGACTCTGCTGTGTAGAATAGGATACACAAACACCGTACAGAACGGTTTAGTGGTATAAACACAAAACTGACCTTAGATCAGCTGGCTGTAGATAATAGCTTTAGTCATTTGGGATAAAATGCAAAGCTAGCATAGGATCACTGTCTATGGTTTGGGTTGGCCAATTGTTGCTGTAAACTCATGCATGCTACATTTGACACTTGACAGGTTCAACTGTCTGTGATGTGTTTAGTTAGTTGCAATGAACCAAAACATTATTATTGAATGAGTGAACCAACGCTGCCACTTTTCTCAGTGAGTTGAAGTCCTTTTGTAGTGTGGGCTCCCGTGAATAAAGACGTTGTCCACAAAGAGAAAAACTCAATCCGATAGTCATCTGGCTGGGAGTAGGTGATAGACGGGATAATTACTCACTAAAGATGCAATCACAAGGAGGTGCCGAATGCAATCAGTTCTGTGTGTGTTAGGGTGTGTTGTTCTGGGCAGCCTCCGCAGCACACAGACTTATTCCGACTGGCCGATGGGTTTTAAATGAGGAGGGAAGCTGTGAGGTAGTTCTGCATTGGTCCCAATAGTCTAATGATAGGGTATGGGTCACAGCAGTAGCATAGAGTACACCAGTTTTCTGAGTTTGGGCTCCATTCCAAACCAAAAAATGTGTTCCCTTCCATTAAATTTAGTCCATAATGACTTGCTTTCTCTGGCCACCATTTCCATAGGTGTTGATCTTTATTTATGTTTGAACTCTGAGTCATCTATAAAAAAAGTGTTTTAAAAAAACACCAGAAAAACAAATTGGACTCTCCTGACAGTCAATGACTTTGATTTGGGTAACTGGTTCTAACAATTCACAACAGACTTGGTCGTTTCAAGCCTTTGTCCCATAGCCTTTGCTGCAGTTTTGCTAAGGTATTACAATAGTACTATAGGCTGGGAAATGGATGATTCGTTTCACAAGGCAACACGTTAAAAGTCTGACGATACAGGAATGATCAGGCTTACATAAACCACTATACCAATGCACATAACTCACATCTTTAAGAGAGCGAGAGAGATAAATAATGAAAGCCATTGAGGAGTTCCTCCACTGGAAAAGGCCAGCCCCTGAAATGGTTTAATCAATAGAGGAATGTTCTTGGTAATGGAGTGTGTCAGCTTTTTAACCAGACTAAACCTTCATCAAGTCAATGAGGAGAGTTAAACCTTGCACTGATCTGAATAATCTCACAACGTATCGACTGGCCACAGACTAAGGAGGAATACCAAACACACACACAAACACACGCACGCGCGCGCACACACACACACACACACACACACATACACACACACACACACACACACACACACACACACACACACACACACACGATGTGCCACTAATAAACATATATCTCTCTCTCTCTCTCTCTCTCTCTCTCTCTCTCTCTCTCTCTCTCTCTCTCTCTCTCTTCTTATCATTCCCCCCATGTTGGACTCATCACTATTTTCTCCATAAAGAAGAACTACAATATGACAATCACATTAAAGCCCTCAATCTATTTATGTCTCTGCCTCATATATCAGCTAAAGTCATTTACTCCGAGATATCATAAACATTGTGAATTTAGCTGTAATGAGTTTTTAATGAAAAGTGAATTATTCACAGTGGACCAGGGTTGGAGAACTTTTCAAATTTGAAAAAGAAGAGAGACATGTAAAGGGAATGGCAAGGCAAACGAGGATTTGAAGGTGTTTAAAACAGCAAATATTGACCACATATTTTGGCGCGTTGGGATCTGCTTGTCTATGTTTTGAAAGGGGGGTATCTATCTGTATGTATTGTATCCCCATCTAAGAGCTGTCTGCTTATTGGGATGTGCCCGTGCCTGTGTATGTGCACGCTTGTGTGTGTGTGTGTGTGTTTGTGTGTGTCTTTCAGACTCATTAAAAGCCATGAGAAACGCAGAGGGGTGATGGTAATGGGAGGGCACCAGAGAAATGAATGAGACATTGATCTGCAGTAAGGCGTGTGTGACATTTCCACCAAAGCCAAGAGAACCTATAAGTAAAGCTCATCCCACGCCAGCACCCTGCTCCACCTCCCCTCAAATATCCATCTGTTCTCATTTGTCTCTTTTTTTACACCCCACACTCCCCTCTCCCTCTTTCCTCCCTTCTCTTTATCTTTCCGTTAGCCACTCTCTTCCCTTCTGCCCCCTTTCAACTGCTCTCTCTTCTCTCTCCCCCTCCTCTCTTTCTCTCCCTCTCTCTCTCTAGCTCCCTCTTTCTTACTCTCTCCCTCTCCCCTCTCCTGTCTCTCTCTCTCCTCAGTTTCTCATTCTGTCCCTCTCCTCTGTCTCCCCAGCCACTGGTCTCGGGGGTCACTCCATATTAGCTTACTTGTTAATGCTTGGGGGGCTTGAGATCAATACTTAATCAACAAGTAATGGGATTCTGCAGTCATCCCATATGATCTTTCAATAAAGACTTGAATCTGTCGCCCAACCTCTTTCTAAAGGGCTCAGAGAGTGATGGAGGGAAGGGGAGGGGGAGCGGGGGAATAAGGGAAGAAGGGGAGAGAGAGAAAGAGAGTGTGT
>NC_088234.1:50702695-50757695 GCF_036934945.1 Oncorhynchus masou masou
TCCAATTTTTGTTCTGAGTCTACCCCAAACCTTAACCCTTGCTTAACCATGTTAATGCCTAACCTTAACCCTTGCTTAACCATGTTAATGCCTGACCTTAACCTAAAACACTTTGAAATTTGACGTTTGCAACAAACAAGGATGAACGTCTAATTCTGATGTGAGACTGTGAGAGCACCTCGACTTCAGCGATATTAGATAACTTTGAATAAAGTGTGAAATGGATCATCCACGTTCTTTCCACTCCTCCCCCGTCTGATAGAGTGATAGAAGTGTGTCGCTCTTTCCTGATCTCTCCCTCCTTTACTTTATCAGCACCCGGTGGTGACCGTTGACCGTTTGTACTGTGGTCACTCTCACTTCCCCTCCAGAGAGGAACACACACACACACACACACACACACACACACACACACACACACACACACACACACACACACACACACACACACACACACACACACACACACACACACACACACACACACACACGTACACACACACACACACACATACACGTACACACACACACACACACACACACACCAGAGGGGAAATGTGGTCAGGTGCATCGGGGCTTGGGGGGTAGTGTTTTGACAGTGGTTTCCTAGGTCTCTGCCCTGATGACCCGCAGTCACTGGCAAACCTGTCACTCCTATGGTCCCTCTGAGTGATTTAGTGACAGGACACAGGCCTGGTTTCTCATAGTAGTTATGAAAGCTGGTTGGCCCATCTGTTGTTTTGACACAACTGGACTTTGTGACTTACATTTACTGGAAGAGATGTACAGTACACTTGAATGAGTCAGAGCCTGGGTACTTTTAGAGAGACACACCTGTGTTTGTGTGTGTGTGTGTGTGTGTGTGTGTCTGTGTGTGCGTGTATGTGTGTGTGTGTGCATATGTCTTCAGTGACACCCTGAGTGAAAGCAGTAAAGATTCCCCTGGTGTAGATGTTTCTCTCAGAGGATGTGGGGACTATTTGAGCTCAGGTATCTCCCTTTGGGCTGCTGTTTACTACTGCTGTAACCATGACAGCTAGGCACCACGGCGATGAGTCCTTTTAGGATTCTCTTCCTCCTCAGACATCCCTCCCTCTTTAGGGATGATGGTCTCTAACGGCAACACTTTCAACACTTTTTTTTACTTTCCCGGGAGAGGAAGAGAGAAGGGAATAACGGAGGAGGCCCAGACAGTGTGACAGAGGCATGTGTGTGTGTGTGCATGTCCATGTGTGTGTGCGTGTGTGTGTGTCTGTGTGTGATGACCACAGGAGATCAGCTTGTCTCTGGTGGGACAGTGTCCATGGACCACTGAGGGCTCAGTTTAACCAGGATTACTCTCCAGTCTTTCATCCTCTGGAAGTGAATATGAATATGTGTGTGTGTTTGTGTGTGATAATGGTGGTTATGCAGATTACAGCTGATGCATGGCTATTGTTTGGGTTAGAGTGTAGATGGGGAGGACAGTGAGAAACACCTGAAGCAAAGGGACGAGGTGTACTGCTGTGTGTGTGTGTGTGTTTGTGCGTGTACGTGTGGGTGTGTGTGTGTGTGTTTGTGTGTTTGTGCGTGTACGTGTGGGTGTGCGTGTCTGTGTGTGTGTGTGTGTTTGTGTGTGTTTGTGCGTGTACGTGTGGGTGTGCGTGTCTGTGTGTGTGTGTGTATGTGTGTGTGTGTGTGTTTGTGCGTGTACGTGTGGGTGTGCGTGTCTGTGTGTGTGTGTGCGCGCGTTCGCGCGTGCGCGTGCGTGTGTGTGTGTCCATACTGTAGAATATATGTGGGAGCCAGATTCTCTTCCCTCAGGGCATGTGTTCTCCCTCCTTCTCCCTCATGGTCTCTAATTAAGTAAATGCACTTGAAACGCCACTCAGGTCACATGGGTCATATCTGAGAGGGAATGACGCCATTGGATCAGCCCCCGGCCCGTGTGACCAGGGCTGGAGGTCAGAGGTCATGTGTGAGAGAGCTGAGAGGAGGAGTGCGGGTGTCAATATCAAACACAGACCTTTCATGTTCACTCCAGTGTGAGATAGGGTCTTCAATGCTAGATGGTGGGCTAATTGATGAAAGAGTGAATGAAAGAGCAGAGAAACAGTGAGGAACTGAAAGAGAGATGGATGTATATAGAGATGGACCGTGGAGAAAGAGGGACGAACAGTGTCCTCACATTGTTCTTGCTCTCTGTCTTGATTTCTGTCTCATTCCCCCGCTCTCCATCTCCCTATATCTATCTATCTATCCCTCTAGCCTATCTCTCCATCTCCCTATCGCTCCCTCTTTCCTATCACTCCCTCCCTCTCTCGCTCCCTCTTTCCTATCGCTCCCTCCCTCTCTCGCTCCCTCTTTCCTATCTCTCCCTCCCTCTCTTGCTCCCTCTTTCCTATCTCTCCCTCCCTCTCTCGCTCCCTCTTTCCTATCACCCCCTCCCTCTCTCGCTCCCTCATTCCTATCTCTCCC
Organism: Oncorhynchus masou masou; assembly: GCF_036934945.1. Taxonomy (NCBI): domain Eukaryota; kingdom Metazoa; phylum Chordata; class Actinopteri; order Salmoniformes; family Salmonidae; genus Oncorhynchus; species Oncorhynchus masou. Next base: position 50,705,153 of record NC_088234.1, read on the forward strand.
TCCCTCTCTTGCTCCCTCTTTCCTATCTCTCCCTCCCTCTCTCGCTCCCTCTTTCCTATCACTTCCTCCCTCTCTCGCTCCCTCAAACCTATCGCTCCCTCCCTCTTTCCTATCGCTCCCTCCCTCTCTCGCTCCCTCTTTCCTATCTCTCCATCCCTCTCTCGCTCCCTCTTTCCTATCACTTCCTCCCTCTCTCGCTCCCTCAAACCTATCGCTCCCTCCCTCTTTCCTATCGCTCCCTCCCTCTCTCGCTCCCTCTTTCCTATCTCTCCATCCCTCTCTCGCTCCCTCTTTCCTATCGCTCCCTCCCTCTCTCGCTCCCTCAAACCTATCGCTCCCTCCCTCTTTCCTATCGCTCCCTCCCTCTCTCGCTCCCTCTTTCCTATCGCTCCCTCCCTCTCTCGCTCCCTCTTTCCTATCGCTCCCTCCCTCTCTCGCTCCCTCTTACCTATCGCTCCTTCCCTCTCTCGCTCCCTCTTTCATATCGCTCCCTCCCTCTCTCGCTCTGCAGTGGACTATGGTGTCTGTAGGGGGAGAGCAGGGTTGTTGGAGTATGTGGGTGCTGTCGTGCAGAAAGAGCTGTGATTGACTAACACTGATTATTTACATACAGGGTGTCAGCAGAGTCTATGATAAAACACAGTCCCCTGTCCCTTACCCATAGTCCCCTGTCCCTTACACACACACACACACACACACATACACACACGCTCGTACGCATGCAGGTACACACACACACACACACACAAACACACACACACACACACACACACACACACACACACACACACACACACACACACACACACACACACACACACACACACACACACACACACACACACACACACACACACACACACACACACACAGCCTGAAATGTTTAGTGCACAGTATTTAAGCCTGATGTGATTATTCACTAAGCCTCTCTCTCTCTCTCTGTGTGTGTGTGTGTGTGTGTGTTTGTGTGCTCCAGGGACAGGTGTCAGATCGCAATGATCCACCTGTCCCTAACCGTGTGTGTGGTTATTCTAGTTTGTAACCTGAACTTTTAGGGTCACTCAGTAGGGTCAACGGCTGGTTTTACTGTGTCTGGCTGAGCAAAACATCTGGCCAAAACATGCCTTTGAAAATGCGACTCCCCTCCCTGCCATAGCCTTCCTCACGACATACTTCTCAGCTCTCTCTCTCTTTGAAGTGTCTACATGCAGTAAATTATTTTGGCCACCAGGGGCAGTGTTCATTCTCTTCCCATTCAATGAGTTGCCGACAAGTACTCTTCTGGGTTTGCCTGTTTTGATGCAGTGAAAAAGATGACTCCCTCACTTCCCCCTCCATATTACTTGAATTTAATCAGGCCCAACACCCGTACGATCTCACATGTACACAGACACGCTTAACACTTACTGACTCTTGACTACATGGCAAACTGATTTTAGTTATCTCTTATCTGGTCCAATTATTCCTATTTCCTCCTCTCTCCCTTCTCCTCTCTGCCCTCTCCTCTCTCCTCTCTCTGCTCTCCCCTCTCCTCTCTCCTCTCTCCTCTTTCCACTCTCCCCTCTCTCCCCTCTCCCCTTTCCTCTCTGCCCTCTCCCCTCTCCTCTCTCCTCTCTCTGCTCTCCCCTCTCCTCTCTCCCCTCTCCTCTCTCTCCCCTCTCCCCTCTACTCTCTGCCCTCTCCTCTCTCCTCTCTCCTCTCTCCTCTCTGCTCTCCTCTCCCCTCTCTCCCCTCACCCCTCTCTCCCCTCTCCTTTCTCCTCTCTCCTCTCTGCTCTCCTCTCTCCACTCTCCTCTCTACTCTCTCCCCTCTATCCCCTCTCCTCTTTCCTCTCTCCCCTCTCTCCCCTCTCCTCTCTGCCCTCTACCCTCTCCTCTCTCCTCTCTCCTCTCTGCTCTCCTCTCTCCTCTCTCCTCTCTCCCCTCACCCCCTCTCTCCCCTCTCCCCTTTCCTCTCTCCTCTCTCCTCTCTCCTCTGCTCTCCTCTCTCCTCTCTCCTCTGCTCTCCTCTCTCCTCTCTCCCCTCACCCCTCTCTCCCCTCTCCTCTTTCCTCTCTCCTCTCTCCCTCTCGTTACACAGTTGTTTTCCTCTACTTTCACTCTCCATCTCCTCTCCTCCTCTCGTCCCTCCTCCTCTCTACCTTCCCCTCTTCCCCTCCAGAAGCCAGGGCTATTGTGTGACCTGCTAATGCTGTAGCTAGAGTCAGGGGCATGTTGAGTCTAGTCTGTTGTGACAGATAGTATTTAAGAATTTGGACTCATAATTGTGCATTTGTGTATAATTTCTAACTCTGTACCCTGTACCCTCTTTCTTCCGCTCCTCCCTCGAGCTCAATCTTGCTCTTTCTCTCCCTGTCCCTCCTCTCCGCTTCCCTCATCCCCCCCTTTCCCATACTTCCTCTCCCTTTCTCTAAGTCCCTCTCGCGTTATTTGAAGACGTGCAGCATGATGATACAGTTAGAGGAGGGGAGTGTGTGAGTGTATGTGACCACTCTGTTGGCTCTAATTGGTGCTTCTGCGTCTGAACACTGGCCCTGCCTCTCCCTTCTGTCACCAACACACATAAAGTACCTACACATACACTATACACACACTATACACACACACATTATACACACACACACACACACACACACACAGACACACACACGCGCGCGCAGCCAGGTCACTCATGATATACAAGTCCGTTTTCGCCGTCCATCCCTGTCTGAGTATGTCGAGTGATGATGTGGAAAGAGAGCTGGTACCTTCAAGTAGGTTTGGGTTTTGCCAAGGTGTTGTGGACGGGGATGGGCGTAGCACCTGCCTCTAATTCTAGATGTTGCAAATGCTGCAAGTTTGAATCCAGAGATAAAACCTTAACCCTTACCTTAACCATTCTGAGTTAATGCCTAACCTTAAAAAGTCTGACTCAATATCTAAACTTAACCTTAAACACGTTGCTGTTTGAGAAACATGGATGAACGTGTAATGCTGATGTCAGCCTGTGCTGGTAGCACACACTCCCCTCATCATTCTATAAAGTAAGACCACTGTTTTCATACATTTTCATCAATCTCAATTCAATCACCTGCATTAGATGTTTGTTAACTCTCTCTTTCCAGTCGCGTTTTAAAGCAACCCTCTGAGCCATTACTACTTCTCAGCTATTAAGTCAGAAGTATCTCTGTTTCAGGATCATTTCTCACTGTTTCCTGCATATCATTATCCAGTATCGCTGCAACATGTTTATTCTGGTTGTGAGCCATCTGTTGTAATCGTTAATACTTCATAGGTCTTTGGTTTAAACGGCTAGACCCTATGGATGTTGACATGTATGGGAGAAGTCATGTGTGGCAGGATGCACTCTGTGTGCCTTTACAGTTGGCCCATTGATTTATAATTAACACCAGGGTTACTGCTCCAGTACACACACAGCTGTCCTTTCTCTCTAGGGTCAAAGCAGTCACTACAGTCGGTGTGTGTGTGTGTGTGTGTGTGTGTGTGTGTGTGTGTGTGTGTGTGTGTGTGTGTGTGTGTGTGTGTGTGTGTGTGTGTGTGTGTGTGTGTGTGTGTGTGTGTGTGCGTGCGTGCGTGCGTGCGTGCGTGCGGGTGTGTGTGTGTGTGTGTGCGTGAGTGTGTGTGTGCGTGTGCGTGTGCGTGTGTGTGTGCGTGTGTGTCTTTGAGTGTGTAGTAGCGAGGTAACACAAGCCTCCCTGTAGACCATACACCATCCAGTGTATTGATTAATCCCAGGTCACTGGCAGGGCTGGCCACACAGACCTTCATCTATTGACCCTTCAAATCGTTTTCCTTTTGTACTGGGTACAAACTTTTTTAGAAATGTCCACCCCGTTAGAGATGTTCCAAGAATGTCTGTGTTTCTGGAATGTTTTCTGAAGGAACATTCTCAGAATACTTAAGCAACTGCTTGCAAGAACTGAATCAAGTGTCAAGGTTTGGCAGAAAGGTGATATGCTCTGTTGTCAGTATGTGATGTAGCTACATAACATATTTGTGAGAACAGTATCCCTTCTCCACCCTGCCTATAAGACATATCTCCACTATTTTTCTTTACAAAAACTGTTCAGGGGTCAGCGAATGTGGTCGTCAGTGTACTGGAGGTGCAGTGGCCAGAGCTGGCAGCAGAGTGGAGCACTGAGGTTAATGGTATTGGACAGGCTGAGGCAGCTATTACCTCCCCGTGACCTGTGTCTGAGCAGGAAGTCAGAGCCAAGGGAAATGGGTTAGGGCAGGGTAGGAGGAGACAGGTTCGAGTAGCGCAGGACAGGCCAGTGCAGCACAGCGCAGGAGCCGGTTGTACCGAACAGGCAGGGTTCCTCGCAAGCCAAGCTAGCCTTGATGATTCACCAACACAGAATGTATCATTTGGAGTTGATACAGCTTTATCTCTTTTCATGGTGTGATACCGGTAGGGGATGGGACTGGAACATGGGGAATCTGGCAAATCAGAAGGCATGTCCAGCTGGACCACCAACACACAGCCAATTAGAGTGGACACTAGTGCTGAGCGATTGGAGCTTTTTGAGGAAGATTCGGTTTCGGTTTCATTACAAAAAAAATATCACAGTTTTCGATTTCCGTTTCGATTATTTATTTTTAAACGTTAGATGCATTATGAAATAATGACATTAAAAAGATTTTGGAGCTTTTCTCAGCCATCACTAGCCTTTTTCCTGACACTGACAGTGGGTTGAATGTTGTAACAGCACAGCAATACATTTTTTTATAGGAGTCTATGATGGTAGTGAATGACTAATACTTCTTATCTGTCGCGGACGTCGTCTTGACAATGATCGGACCAAGGTGGAGCGTCGTGAACGTACATTTTTCTTTATTTTCAGATGTCGCCAACAATACAATAAACAACTAAAACTAACGTGAAGCTCCGCATTAAACGAAGACAACAACCCACAAATGAGAAAAGGAAAAAAGGCTACCTAAGTATAATCCCCAATCAGAGACAACGATAGACAGCTGTCCCTGATTGAGAACCATACCTGGCCAAAAACAAAGAACCAGAAAGCATAGACTTTCCCACCCGAGTCACACCCTGACCAAACAAACATAGAAAATAAAAGGATCTCTACGGCGTGAGATTATCACATATAAACCATCATTTATTACTTTTAATCAAATATTTCAGTTGTGTATATTACGTGGTTTGTATTTGATGACTTTATTATGTTTCATTCCGTGAAGTCATCATCTCATCTCTGCTCAGACAGTAGCAGCCAGCTAGAAAACCAGACAACCTTCTAATGTCTCTGTGCTTTTTTGTTGTTGTATTATTGAAATGTTTTCTTATTATTTCAATATATATCTTATATATTATATTTATTTATATATATATTTTTCCTTCAGCTTATTTTAGTAAATACTTTCGTAATATTTCTTTTTCTTAAAACTGCATTGTTGGTTAAGGGCTTGTAAGTAAGTATTTCACTGTAAGGTCTACTACACCTGTTGTATTCGGCGCAAAAAAAACTAATAATTTGATTTGATTTGATTGGCTCCACATTGAACGAGTGTACTATTTAGCTAGGCTAGTAGTAGCTAGCTGGCTGACCAAATCAGTTTACTAGTTCTTCAAAGTAGATAAGGCATACTATCAAGACTGCTTGTTGATAATTACTACAACTATCAATCGGGTAGCTACCTCACAAACGGTCTCTATCCCTCTCGTCGTTGTGTTGTCATTCCTCATTCCTCATGCAGTCTCATATGGTCTGTGTGTATCTGCCTCTGACTGTGGCCAGAAAGAACAAGTGCAATGGTTTATGGTTATTGTAGTTAATTATCACATTTTAGTGCTGAACTAGGTTGAATATTTGCCTAATGAAAACACATTTACAACTTCTTATCAGCCCAGCATCCCACATAGTTGACTTAACTTATCTCATGAATTATGTTGTGTTGAGCTCACAAAAAAATAAAGCAAATTAAATGGAATTCAAGTAATTGAACCGGCGTCGGTTAATTAGATGTTTAATAACCGGAAAAAATAAACATCTCGGTCAATCGCTCAGCACTAGTGGACAGACAGTGTGTTTGTGTCTCTTTGTGTGTCTGTGTGTGTGCGTGTGCCCTGCCAGAATGCTGTTAGCCTAGAGATCCTATAATTAATTTGAGGTATACGAACTCTATGGCTGTTAGTGTCTTCAGATGTACTCAGTCCAGCCAGCCATCACCCCCACTTTACCATACTTGTGCGTTGTGTGTGTTCTGTCCTATCAGCACTGTTGTCTGAGGGTGCTGCTCTGAGTCTGCAATAAAGCAACCCTTATCTGACCTCTCTGCTCCCCTGCCTGACAACACTCACAGGAGAGATTTAACCACTTAATCCAACTCAGCAACCTCTGTCTCACTTTCCTTTTTTTTCTCTTCAGTCCCCTACCCTGAAACCTGCCTCTCTTTCTCCTCCGTCTTTCTTATTTGACTTGCTTTCTCTTCACTTCTCTGACCTGTCATTTCATCAGCTGATCATATCTGCCCCCTCGTATAAGATCACCCCCTTCCTCCTTATCTTTCCTTGAACGAGTGAGAGGACATGTTCTCCTCCTCTCCTCAATTCATCTGTCCATTCGGAAGTGGGGATGGATTCAGACTATGGGGTCTTCTCATGGGGGGGGGGGGTCTCAAGGGGTCTTTAAACTGAATACAAAGCCCATTCTCCCCTTCACCACTAACCCATCACCCCCGGCACGTTTCCATTCTGTCACTTTGACGTTGATTCCTGTTTGGTGGGTCGGAACCCTCTGGTGGGTCATAGTTCCTCTTGGGTTTCAGCGAAAGTTTGGGTTCTGCATAGAAAATATGACCTACAGTCTGTTACCAAAAAAGTAAAAGAAAAGTACTTGATATAGGTCACAGCTGGGAGATATATCATATTTTAAGGGATAACGGTATGGATCCACATAACGGCATGGATTTTTACAATAATCTCTATAAAGATCTTTTTGATACAGTGCTAAGTAAATGAAAAGTTCTACAAATTCGACTACTTCACTGTCAGTTTTGATCCAGTTTGGTTAGGTGTAAAATCGTCAGAATGGAGAAAGACAATTAAAACCACTTCTATTTCATTTGTTGCACTCGCTGCAATGAAACGTAGACATTTTATTATTCAGAAACATAAAACACTGTCAAGTAAAAATGAGAACAATATTTGTATCAGGTTGTGCGCTACTGGTATAGAAGTCTACTGGTATAGAAGTCAGGTGCAGGAGAGCAGAGAGTTGTGATTAGACACACACTTTATTTGGCAGAAGCAACAACAGACGGACACAACTGCGTCAAACAAACCTCCAGCCAATGGCAGAAGAAAAAAACGCGACAACAGTCACAATAATGCAAATGTTTAACAATTAAACATACTTGGGGTTAAACACGGTCCCCGGGGAAAAACCAGCCTGGCGCGTCACACAAAACACGTAACAAAACAATTCCACACAAAGACATGGGGGGGAACAGAGGGAATATATATGTAGTGTGATCAAGGAATGTAAACCAGGTGTGCAGGGGGAAACAAGACAAAACAAATGGAACAATGAAAAGTGGAGCGGCGATGGCTAGAAGACCGGTGACGTCGACCGCCGAACGCCGCCCGATGGAGAGGAGCCGACTTCGGCGGAAGTCGTTACAATTTGGATATGATATTTTGGCCATATCTTCCTGCCATATTCACAGCAGCAAACATTTTTAAGTCTCTCTACCTTCCTCCATCTGCTCAGACCAGTTCAACTAAATAGCTTAGCCTTTCTCCACTCCCATATCCAGGTTTATTCAGGTGAGCATCTATCCATACTATCAGCAATCCCAATGAAAATCCTATTAAGTGTGCTGACTAAAAGGATGTGTTTAGATTGTATACAGGGCTACTGCCAACGCGGTGTACTGAATACCTCCTCAAGACGTCATGGTAACCAAGGAGATCAACGTCATCTCTAAACCCTTCAGGATCACTTCCCTCATCCCTCTCTCCACTCGTTTTTATTCCCCCATCCTGTTCCATTTGAATGAGAGTGCAGAAAAAAATGCATATCCCTCTGCACCTCTCCCCCCTCCCTCCATGTCCGGGGCGAGTGAGAGAGATGTTCAAAAGGTTGGACTTCTGAGAGGTGTGTATGTGTGTGTCTCTCTATCTTTGTGTGTGGACGTGACCTCACGCTGGCTTAAAAGGCCTTGTGTACTTAAAGGTGCATTACAGGTCTCACACTAATTCACAGTGATGGCTAAAGTGCTCTGTGACGACCACAGGAGACCAGGGGCCCTGGAGGAGACAGCACAGGGAGCGCAAGATGTGGCCAGTTCGCATTATTCAGCATAAATTTTGTATTTGGCCACAACCCTCAAGTCTTAGCATAAGTGAGGGATGGATGAAGGGAGAGAGGGCAGGAGGGATGGAGAGAGGAAGGGGGAGGTAAAACATTTGCATACCGTATTAAGGAAGTGCTCAAAAACATCTCCTTTTTGCCAGAGTTTGTATACTGCATTTATGAATGTAGACTCCTCCTCTTTCTTCCCTCCTTCCTGGTTCATTTCGATGTGTTCACTGAGTGCCTGCAGTAAACAAAGTTACGGCATCCACGGTTCGGCTTGGATAATTTGCTTGTCTGTGTGTTTGTGTGTCCGCTTGTGTTGTTATTGTGCAAAGGAGCAGTGGTCTAGGGCAGCACAGGCAGTACTGGTGGAGACCTATTTTAATTCTTAACTAGAAGCCAATGATTTATTAATGTGCATTTGAAATAACAATTACCATGTCAGGAGGGATCAGGCCAGAACTCAATTGCAATGGAAAACCTACTTAAAATGAAACCTTCCCCCTGTCCAAAGCACAAGCACACTATCCCACAGTGTCCCATCAGGACAGCAGACCACCAGTGAGCCTTGTGTGTGTGTGTATGGGATGGCCTAATGTTTCCTCCTTTAAACTCCTCTACTATCACTGAACATGATTCTGGGAGGGAGTGATACTGTTATAAATCGACTCAGTGTTTCCCTCTCTGTCATACTGGGGCCCCACTGGGGCCATCTTGGATCTTTTAGGACCCACTTCTATCACTTAGTGGTCCTTAAGTAACTACATCCTTAGTGTAAAGCAATTAGGCAAATACCTACTCACGTTAGCTTAGTGCATCCCTGGTAATGGCATTGGTAATGAGATTGACCTGCAGCTTTACTTAATGTAAAGGGCCTGTTAAAGTGAGGCTTGTGATGTCGACTCCATAGGAGCTTTGTCTGCACTGACTATAGAGGGTTGGAGGTCTGAATTCACATGTATTAAAATGATGCTTTACGAAGACAGAAAGTAGTGTGGTCCTATAGAGAGACATGGCTTATAGTCGTGTGATATATCACCAGTGTAGAATATACAGTCGGAAGTTTACCTACACCATACATTTAAACTCACTTTTTCACAATTCATAACATGTAATCCTAGTAAGAATGTGATATGTCAGAATAATAGGAGAGAGAATGATTTATTTATCACATTCCCAGTGGGTCAGAAGTTTACATACACTCAATTACTATTTGGTAGCATTTCCTTTAAATTGTTTAACTTGTGTCAAACATTTTGGGTAGCCTTCCACAAGCTTCCCACAATAAGTTGGGTGAATTTTGGCCCATTCCCAGGTTTGTAGGCCTCCTTTTCTCGCACATGCTTTTCCAGTTCTGCCGACATATTTTCAATAGGATTGAGGTCAGGGCTTTGTGATGGCCACTTCAATACCTTGACTTTGTTGTCCGTAAGCCATTTTGCCACAACTTTGGAAGGATGCTTGGGGTCATTGTCCATTTGGAAGACCCATTTGCTACCACGCTTTAACTTCCAGACTGATGTCTTGAGATGTCGCTTCAATATATCCACATAATTGTCCTGCCTCATGATGCCATCTATTTTGTGTAGTGCACCAGTCCCCCCTGCAGCAAAGCACCCCCACAACATGATGCTGCCACCCCCGTGCTTCATGGTTGGGATGGTGTTCTTCGCCTTGCAAGCCTCACCCTTTTTCCTCCAAACATTCCAATGGTCATTATGGCCAAACAGTTTCATCAGACCAGAGGACATTTCTCCAAAAAGTACGATCTTTGTCCCCATGTCCAGTTGAAAACCGTAGTCTGGCTTTTTTATTGCAGTTTTGGAGCAGTGTCTTCTTGTTGCTGAGCGGCCTTTCAGGTTATGTCGATATAGGACTCTGTGGATATAGATACTTGTGTACCTGTTTCCTCCAGCATCTTCACAAGGTCCTTTGCTGTTGTTCTGGGATTGATTTGCGCTTTTCACACCAAAGTACGTTCATCTCTAGGAAACAGAACGCGTCTCCTTCCTGAGCGGTATAACGGCTGCGTGGTCCCATGGTGTTTATACTTGCGTACTATTGTTTGTACAGATGAACGTGGTACCTTCAGGCATTTGGAAATTGCTCCCAAGGATGAACCAGACTTGTGGAGGTCTACAATTTTTTTCTGAGGTCTTGGCGGATTTCTTTAGATTTTCCCATGATGTCAAGCAAAGAGGCACTGAGTTTGAAGGTAGGCCTTGAAATACATCCACAGGTACACCTCCAATTGACTCAAATTATTGTCAGTTAGCCTATCAGAAATTTCTAAAGACATGACATCATTTTCTGGCATTTTCCAATCTGTTTAAAGGCACAGTCAACTTAGTGTGTGTAAACTTCTGACCCACTGGAATTGTGATACAGTGAATTATAAGTGAAATAATCTGTCTTTTAAACAATTGTAAATATTTATTGTGTCATGCACAAAGTAGATGTCCTAATCAACTTGCCAAAACTATAGTTTGTTAATTAACAAGACATTTGTGGAATGGTGGTGTATGTAAACTTCCAACTTCAACTGTACATAGGCTTTTCTGTAATGTCAAGAAGAAAAGTCTCTATGTCGGTCAGTCATATTTCTCTTACACACACACACACACACACACACACACACACACACACACACACACACACACACACACACACACACACACACACACACACACACACACACACACACACACACACACACACACACACACACACACACACAGAGACACAGACACACAGACACACACACACACACACACACACACACACACACACACACACACACACACACACACACACACACACACACACACACACACACACACACACACACACACACACACACACACACACACACATATTCCCCCCTCTCACAATTCTCTCACAGTGGTATATCTGAGAGAATTCTCCATCCTTCTAATTCTCCTCTTGTTCTTTTATATTGAAACCCAGCCCACTCATATTACATGTCAAAGGCTTTCTCTTTTATTGAACAGCAAGTCCTCTGGGTCTCGCCTGATGCTCTTTCTCTCACCCAGAATATACATGTTCAGGAGATGGAGGGGGGTGGCTATATGGCTCTCTCCCCTCCAAATCCCTGATTGTGGGCATTAGTGTTGAAATAACACTACATGAATAGTACACACGTTCCATATTTAGGTGTTAAGTCGTCCAGGCGAGCAGAGATTGAGGCTCGCTGAAGGAGCAGACCTTTTTTTTCTTACTCAGGCCCTCTCACATTTCTTGGCACTAGTTTGGGCCGTCTTCGGTGTTCTAAAGTTCCAGCGAGCCGGGGATGTTTCCTATGGAGTTGCCTGCTGTGCCACTTTGTATGGTGAATGGCTCTTTATTGCTGACTTGTAGAGAAATTAAATAGACTGCTGGGTATCCTGAATTTGGCCTAATGTACCCGTGCCAAAGTGACAAAAAAGTCACCTAAAATATCTTTCTTGTTTGCTCCTAAAATTCCTCCCTCACCATTTCCTTTTTCTTCTTCTATTTTCTTTTAAATCCCTTGTTTTCTCCCTTTTCTTCTTCTTCTCTCACCTCTCTTCTCTCTTTCTTCCAATCCTCCCTCGCTTTATCTCTCTCCTCTCTTCTCTCCCCTTTCCTCTCTCTCTGCTCATTCTACGACCTGGCTTGTCTAAATATTGTTGCAGTAAATCCCCACTGTTTCTGGCCTGCCGTCAGCCCCCATCTCGTCTAATGAAAAATGCAGAGAGTTCTGCAGGGACTAAACTGGAGGGCTCCAGCAGGAAGTCTGAGGAGGGGAACCAAAGCGGGCCACGTGCTAATGGCTACACAGCACTATCTTTTGCTGCTTCCAGGTCACTGTTTTGGCACTCACTTGGTCTCTCTGCCTTCTTCTAGCCATAGTGACACAGAGAGAAGGAGGAGCAAGTGGAAGAGAGAGTGAGAGAAAGAGAGGAGAGGTGGAGAGAGAGAGAGGGGAAGAGAGAGTGAGAGAAAGAGAGGAGAGGTGGAGAGAGAGAGAGGCGAGAAGGAGAGAGGGGAAGAGGGAGTGAGAAAGAGAGGAGAGGTGGAGAGAGAGAGGGGGAGAGAGAGTGAGAGAGGCGAGAAGGAGAGAGGGGAAGAGAGAGTGAGAAAGAGAGGAGAGGTGGAGAGAGAGAGGGGAAGAGAGAGTGGGTGACGCAAAATGAGAGGGAGAGATGCAGAGAGGGAGACAGGGAAAGGAAAAGTGAGAAAGTATGATACATCATTGTTAACGTGCAGATAACGCCGTGTTTGGGCAGCAAGCGCCTGTGTGTGTGAGTGGTGTGTACTGAGGCAGAGAATGACAGTTCATACATGCAGAATCTAAGAGCAGAATTACTGTTTATCTCAATTAGCCACGAAGTTTGAAAGAGACTGTTTTCTTGAAGCTGTACCATGCCATTATCCCTACATTTCCCCCAAGTGGGCCAGCCCCCTAACAATTCAAGTTCTAGCCAATGAGATTCAGCCCCCCTAATTTGAGTGGCAGCTAGCAAAAGGCATGCCCAGCATTATCCAATGAGGTTGCAGGGTGGGCCCAATGGCTCATTGATCACAGCAGAGAGAGAGAGAGAGAGAGACAGAGAGAGAAGAGAGAGAGAATAGAGAGAGAGAGTGAGAGAGAGAGGGGGGGGGGGAGAGAGGTGATGATGATCTGGTGCTTCTGTCACCAACCAAGTAGGGCCTACAGCAGCACCTAGATCTCATGCACATATTCTGTCAGACCTGGGCCCTGACAGTAAATCTCAGTAAGACCAAAATAATGGTGTTCCAAAAAAGGTCCAGTCACCAGGACCACAAATACAAATTCCATCTAGACACTGTTGCCCAAGAGCACACAAAAACTATACATACCTTGGCCTAAACATCAGCACCACAGGTAACTTCCACAAAGCTGTGAACGATCTGAGGGACAAGGCAAGAAGGGCATTCTATGCCATCAAAAGGAACATAAATTTCAACATACCAATTAGGATTTGGCTAAAAATACTTGAATCAGTCATAGAGCCCATTGCCCTTTATGGTTGGGAGGTCTGGGGTCCGCTCACCAACCAAGACTTCAAAAAATGGGACAAACACCAAATTGAGACTCTGCACGCAGAATTCTGCAAAAAATATCCTCAGTGTACAACGTAGAGCACCAAATAATGCATGCAGAGCAGAATTAGGCCGATACCCACTAATTATCAAAATCCAGAAAAGAGCCATTAAATTCTATAACCACCTAAAAGGAAGCGATTCCCAAAACTTCCATACCAAAGCCATCACCTACAGAGAGATGAACCTGGAGAAGAGTCCCCGAAGCAAGCTGGTCCTGGGGCTCTGTTCACAAACACAAACACACCCTACAGAGCCCCAGGACAACAGCACAATTCGACCCAACCAAATCATGAGAAAACAAAAAGATAATTACTTGACACATTGGAAAGAATTAACAAAAAAACAGAGCAAACTAGAATGCTATTTGGCCCTAAACAGAGAGTACACAGCGGCGGAATACCTGACCAATGTGAATGACCCAAAATTAAGGAAAGCTTTGACTATGTACAGACTCAGTGAGCATAGCCTTGCTATTGAGAAAGGCCGCCGTAGGCATACATGGCTCTCAAGAGAAGACAGGCTATGTGCTCACAACCCACAAAATGAGGTGGAAACTGAGCTGCACTTCCTAACCTCCTGCCCAATGTATGACCATATTAGAGAGACATATTTCCCTCAGATTACACAGATCCACAAAGAATTCAAAAACAAATCCAATTTTGATAAACTCCCATATCTACTGGGTTTAATTCCACAGTGTGCCATCACAGCAGCAAGATTTGTGACCTGTTGCCACGAGAAAAGGGCAACCAGTGAAGAACAAACACCATTGTAAATACAACCCATATTTATGCTTATTTATTTTATCTTCGTCAGGATTTGGCCAGGGTTGTTCCGGGTTTTGGTCAGTAGATGTCCCCATTGTGCTTTTTGTCCCTATGTTTTTCCCTTGATCCCCATTATTATTTGCACCTGTGTCTCGTTTCCCCTGATTGTATTTAAACCCTTTGTTTCCCTCAGTTCTGTGCTCTGTGTTTGTATGTTAGCACCCTGCCCTAGTGTTCTGTGTGCTCTTGTCGATTCCGGGTGAAGTTCTTGTGGTATTCTGTTTTTTGTTTTTGTTTATTTTTGGTGAGTTTCTTTTGAGGTCTTTTTGTGTTTTTCCTACCACCTTTTGGATTTGCCATTTTTTGTATTTTAGGATTTTTTCTTTATTAAATACACCGTCTTAAGTACTGCTGTGTCTGCCTCATCTTCTGGGTTCTGCTGTCTATTCGTGGCTCAGTTGGTTAAGTGACTGTTTCTCACTCCGGAGACCCAGGTTTGAAACCGGGTCCTGACAGAAACACAGAGCCAAAAATGAACCCAGAGGCAGCCAGTTCCCAGGACCTTTTTGCCACGCTGTCCCACCACCAGGAGACTGTTCAACGCCACGAAGCCGCCCTGGTTCAGCAAGAGGCCTTAATGGCTAGACATTCTCATCTTCTGTCGGAGATGCGGACTTCCATTAAGCAAATATCTGATCGACTTACCCCGGCAACAGTTTCCGTCCCAGTACCTCAGGTTCACGTACCCATGGCAGTTAACCCCCTGGCTGAACCTCGTCTTCCACCTCCCCAACGGTTCTCAGGTGATCCAAGTGCTTGTAAAGGCTTTCTCACTCAATGTTCTCTCTCCTTTGAGCTGCAACCCTCGTCGTTTCCCACCGACCGGTCTAAGATCGCATATACCATTACCCTGCTGTCGGAAAAAGCCCTGGCCTGGGCTACTGCTGTGTGGGATGCCCATAGTTCCTGCTGTGCCAGCTACTCTGCCTTTGCTGAGGAATTCAAACGAGTGTTTCAAGGCCCAAGCAGTGGTTCTGACTCAGCCAAACAGCTCCTGACTCTCCATCAAGGTTGGCGCAGCGTGACGGACTATGCCATCCAGTTCCGCACGGTGGCAGCAGCGAGTGGTTGGAACAACGAGGCGCTCACGGTGTGCTTTCTGAAAGGCCTTTCCGACACTATCCAAGATGAACTGGCCACTCGGGAACCACCGGACAATCTCGAGTCCCTGATCAAGTTGGCCTCACGCATTGACCAGCGTCTGAGAGAGAGAGAACTCAACCGTAGACCTCTAGCCCCTATCAGTCCCAGCTCCGAGTCCCCACCTTTATCATCGCTGGCTCCACCGGAACCCATGCAGATTGGACGCATCTCCCAGGCTGAGAGAGACCGCCGGATGAGGGAGCGACGCTGTCTATATTGCGGCAAACCGGGCCATTTCCGTTCCACGTGTCCCGGGCTCCAGGGAAACGCTCTGTCCCGTACAGACCGGGGGAACTGTAACGGGAAACATAACCTCCTCCCATCCGTCCAACTCCCGTCTGCTCATTCCAGTCACCCTCTCCTGGGACAACCACAAGCTTCACCTTCAAGCCTTGGTAGACTCTGGAGCCGCAGGTAACTTCATGGAGGGTGTCTGGGCGAAGGAGAATGGCGTTCCCTCTGAACCTCTAAGTGACCCCATGAGGGTTACTACATTGGATGGAAGCCCTTTGGGATCTGGACTTGTCACTCATGTCACTACCTCCTTGAGACTTTCAGTTTCACAACACCAGGAATTGATGAACTTTCATTTGATCTCCTGTTCCGAGTTCCCTCTCGTCCTTGGATACCCCTGGCTTCACAGCCATAACCCTCACATCGACTGGTCTGTGGGCACTATCAAGCAGTGGGGTCCTACGTGCCAAGCTACTTGTATTTTCCAGAATTCCCGAGTTCTACTCCCGAGTCTTTAGAATCCATCGACCTGACCCGAGTTCCCGAGTGTTACCATGACCTCAAACTGGTGTTTAGCAAACAGAGGGCCACCATGCTACCACCCCATAGATCTTACGATTGCCCCATCGACCTGTTTCCGGGCACTTGCCCCCCAGGGGTCGGATCTTTTCCCTATCTCCACCCGAACGAGCTGCTATGGATACCTACATCAAGGACTCTCTGGAAGCAGGCCTCATGCGTCCATCAACCTCCCGGCGGGAGCAGGGTTTTTCTTTGTGGCCAAGAAAGATGGTGGATTACGTCCTTGCATCGACTACCGGGGACTCAATGACATAACCGTCCGTAACCGTTACCCGCTACCCCTTATGGCCACAGCCTTCGAGCTGCTCCAGGAAGCAGTTGTTTTCACTAAGCTTGACCTGCGGAACGCATACCATCTTGTGCGGATCAGACCTGGTGACGAGTGGAAGACCGCTTTCAACACGCCTACTGGTCACTATGAATACTTGGTGATGCCCTTCGGCCTGACCAACGCCCCAGCGGTGTTCCAAGCGCTCATAAACGATGTGCTTAGGGATATGCTTAACATATTTGTGTTCGTTTACTTGGATGATATCCTCATCTTTTCGAGCTCCCTTCAAGAACACACTAAGCATGTCAGACAAGTACTCAAACGCCTCCTGGACAGCCATCTGTATGTTAAGCCGGAAAAATGTGAATTCCATTCATCCCGAGTACAATTCCTGGGATTTGTAGTGGAACCCGGTCGAGTCCAAATGGACCCTAGGAAGGTAGGGGCGGTAGCGGATTGGCCCACCCCCAAATCCGTTAAGGATGTTCAGCGTTTCCTGGGCTTCACAAACTTTTACCGCAAGTTCATCAAGAACTTCAGTTTGGTGGCAGCTCCTCTCTCAGCTTTAACCAAAGGTGGCAATGCAAGGTTTGTGTGGGGAAGAGAAGCTGAGACGGCCTTCCAAGGACTCAAGCAGCGCGTCCTCTCTGCTCCCATCCTGATACTACCGACTACGGATGAACCATTTGTGGTGGAGGTAGACGCATCAGAGGTTGGTGTTGGAGCTGTCCTGTCTCAGAGGGGTGAAGACAAGAAGCTTCATCCGTGCGCTTTCTTCTCACACCGGCTTACCCCGACTGAGAGGAACTACGATGTGGGGATCGTGAACTCCTAGCGGTTAAGATGGCATTGAAGGAATGGAGACACTGGCTCGAAGGGGCTTCTCACCCGTTTCAAGTGCTTACGGACCACAAAAATCTGGAGTATATCCAGCAGGCGAAGCGATTGAACTCTAGACAAGCTAGATGGTCTCTTTTCTTCAATCGATTCCAGTTTATCCTCACCTATCGGCCCGGGTCGAAGAATCTCAAACCGGATGCCCTGTCCCGAGTCTACGCTCCTGCCATTCGAGATGACACGAACATGCCTGTCCTTCCTGCTGCTAAGATTGTGGCTCCGATCTCGTGGCAAGTTGAGGATACCGTGAGACGTGCTCAAGCTAGCGAACCGGACCCTAAAGGAGGCCCTGCCAATCGGTTGTTTGTCCCCAAGGCAGTGAGGACTCAGGTCCTTCTGTGGGGGCACTCCTCTCGCCTCACCTGTCATCCGGGCGTAGGTCGCACCTTGGAGTTCATCCAGCGTAAGTTCTGGTGGCCTACCATAAGAGAAGACGTTGCCACTTTCGTCAATGCCTGCCCCGTGTGCTGCCAGGGCAAATCTTCTCACCTCCGCCCTCAAGGACTCCTTCACCCTTTACCTGTTCCCCACAGACCCTGGTCCCATATCTCATTGGACTTTATTACTGGACTTCCTCCATCCCATGGCAATACTACTATCCTAGTCATAATCGACAGGTTTTCAAAGGCGGCCAGGTTCGTCCCTCTGACTAAGTTACCTTCTGCCAAGGAAACGGCTGAGTTGGTAATTAATCATGTGTTCCGAGTCTTCGGCATTCCTCAAGATGTGGTTTCTGACAGAGGTCCCCAGTTCGCCTCAAGGTTTTGGAAGGCCTTCTGCCAACTCATGGGGGCTTCTGCCAGTCTATCTTCAGGGTACCATCCGGAGTCCAACGGCCAAACAGAGAGGATGAATCAAGAGCTGGAAACCACCCTCCGATGTATGACTCGTGACAACCCGTCCACATGGTCATCCTTTATTGTTTGGGCCGAATACGCGCACAACACCTTGCGCTCCTCCTCCACTGGTATGTCCCCGCACGAGTGTCAGTTTGGCTATGCTCCTCCATTGTTCCCGGACCAGGAGGCAGAAGTCAGAGTGCCTTCAGCCTTGAGGTTCGTCAGACGCTGTCGGCTTATGTGGAGGAAGACCCGTCTTAATCTGATGCGTTCCTCACAGAGGTATCAACAACAAGCCAACAGACGTCGCCGTCCCGGGCCTACCCTGCGCCCCGGCCAGAGAGTCTGGCTTTCCACAAGAGACTTACCTCTACGGGTGGAGTCTCGCAAGCTGTCCCAAAAATACATCGGTCCCTTCAAGGTTGCCAGGAGAGTTAACCCAGTTTCTTATCGCCTACACTTACCCAGATCCCTTAAGATTAATCCCACATTTCATGTGTCATTGTTAAAACCTGTTGTTTTTTCTCCCCTTGTCCCGGCAGACAGACCTCCCCCTCCGCCTCGTGTCATTGGAGGCCAGCCGGCTTATACCGTCCACCGGATACTGGATTCCCGCCGGGTGCAGCGGTCCTGGCAGTATCTGGTGGACTGGGAAGGCTACGGTCCTGAGGAGCGCTCCTGGGTTCCTGCCAAAGACATCCTGGACCCTGACCTCATTCGTCAGTTCAGGGTCCTCCACCCTGAGAGAGCTGGTAGGAACGTCAGGAGCCGTTCCTAGGGGTGGGATTCTGTCAGGATTTGGCCAGGGTTGTTCCAGGTTTTGGTCAGTAGATGTCCCCATTGTGCTTTTTGTCCCTATGTTTTTCCCTTGATCCCCATTATTATTTGCACCTGTGTCTCGTTTCCCCTGATTGTATTTAAACCCTTTGTTTCCCTCAGTTCTGTGCTCTGTGTTTGTATGTTAGCACCCTGCCCTAGTGTTCTGTGTGCTCTTGTCGATTCCGGGTGAAGTTCTTGTGGTATTCTGTTTTTTGTTTTTGTTTATTTTTGGTGAGTTTCTTTTGAGGTCTTTTTGTGTTTTTCCTACCACCTTTTGGATTTGCCATTTTTTGTATTTTAGGATTTTTTCTTTATTAAATACACCGTCTTAAGTACTGCTGTGTCTGCCTCATCTTCTGGGTTCTGCTGTCTATTCGTGGCTCAGTTGGTTAAGTGACTGTTTCTCACTCCGGAGACCCAGGTTCGAAACCGGGTCCTGACAATCTTGTGTCCTTTAACCATTTGTACATTGTTAAAACACTGTATATATATATAATATGACATTTGTAATGTCTTTATTGTTTTGAAACTTCTGTATGTGTAATGTTTAGTGTTCATTTTTATTGTTTTTCACTTTATATATTCACTTTATATATAATCTACCTCACTTGCTTTGGCAATGTTAACACATGTTTCCCTTGCCAATAAAGCCCTTGAATTGAACTGAATTTAATTGAGAGAGAGGGGGAGAGAGAGAGGGGGAGAGAGAGGGGGAGAGAGAGAGGATGGTGGTGCATATATCTACACATATGTGACGTAATACACCATTTTCAGGGACCACTTTTGGCTTGTGAGTTTTACTTTCAGATCTACTGGCTAAAAAGTATACCAACATACCTGGGAGAATCTCTTTAATGTAGATGTTTTGTTTGGGCTGAGCCTGTTTCCGGCTGAGCTAAATATTTGGCTCTGTGTTTGATATTGTGCCGACCTGTCTTTTTAATTCTGCTGAGTAAATAATGCATCCCTGGCAGTCTATAATTTATGTAAGTGGACATGCAATCAGTTCAGATTAAAGTGCCTGAGTACCGGGTTCTGCGTGTATGAGAGTGTGTATGCGTGTGTGTGTGTGAGTGAATGTGTGTTCATAAAGTAAAGCGATGGTTGGAGGGAGGGCAGGTCACTGACACAGGGGAGGGAGGTAAATGCTCTCTCGCTCTCAATGCTCTCTCTCTCTCTCTCTCTCTCTCTCTCTCAATGCTCTCTCACTCTCAATGCTCTCACTCTCAATGCTCTCTCTCTCAATGCTCTCTCTCTCAATGCTCTCTCTCTCAATGCTCTCTCACTCTCAATGCTCTCTCTCTCCACTCTTGCTCTGCCAGATTCTCAGACAGATTCACAAACTGATTCCCAGACACGGTGCCTACAGTACCGAACAGACAGCTGGCCCAGCCTCAGTCCAGTCTCATTGAAAATGCTCTCCAAACGCTCTGGAAATGCTCTCCAAACAGCAGCTGATTTAATCCATACCAAATGTTAATTGGCCATTTACAGTAATGCCTGGACTGATGCCTGTGCTGGTGGTCCAGTATTACATTCTGTGGCGAGCTGTGCTGGACTGTGCCAAACTGGGCAGGGATAAGATGCTGATGAACACGATGTAGAGGACATTCTGCTTGGTCAAAACGGTTCACGTTCAAGAGCCACATCATTCATGCTAATTCAGTTATGCTGTATTCTTCAAAAAATCTGACATATAAATGAACAAAGTGAAGTATTTGACCTCTTCCTCAAGGCTGTCATGGACTTTCAAACAGTGTTTCTTTTTTTGTCAATGCGTTGCTGTTGAGATACTGTAGATCAGGTGTTCCCAAACCTTTTCACCCAGGCCACCCTTCCAGCATTGGGTAACATCCCGTGCCCCATGTCTATTTCTATAGATACAGGCACTGTTCTTGACACAAACTGTTACCACCCCTCTTGTTGGCAAGGAGATGCAGGTTTGAAGCTTATTTCCTGCAATTCTACACATTTTATCATGGGTTGCAGTGAAAATGTTGCCGTTTTAAAGCACATTTACTTGAAATTCTATACATTTTGCCATGTCTAATATGTCATGTGATATTTGAGTGAGTCAAACATTACAACAAAAACTAACTAAAATACAGTCACTGGCATGGGCTAGTTGATCTGGAAATGGCAGACAGGTAAATAAATAGCTTTCTAAAGGTGTGCAATGACTAAAGTGACAAGTGGAAAACTGATGATGCAATACCCAATTTTCAAATTGCACCCTGTGCATTTTAGTATTATAACTTTCAAGAGTAAGTTGAAAGCCTGACAGAGTTCCTTAAAAAAACTTCTTCGGGATCAGTGTCCCTTCTACGGGACGGTTGCGCTAACATAGGCTAATGAAATAAGTATGAGGTTGTAAGTAACAAGAACATTTCCCAGGACATAGACATATCTTATATTGGCAGAAAGCTTAAATTATTGTTAACAACACTGTCGTCTCAGATTTTCAAAATATGCTTTTCAACCATAGAAATTGACTAATTTGTGTAAGAGTATGCAAAGCTAGCATAGCATTTTGAGTAGCATTTAGCACGCAACATTTTCACAAAAACCAGATAACCAAATAAATAAAATCATTTACCTTTGAAGAGCTTCTGATGTTTTCAATGAGGAGACTCTCAGTTACATACCAAATGCGCAGTTTTTCCTGAAAGCGTCTGTGTGTAGGAGAAATCGTTCCGTTTTCTACATTGCATCTGGCTACCGAAACGAACCGAAAATTCAGTCACCTACAACGTAAAACTTTTTCCGAATTAACCAATTTCGGCGCAGGACACCGGGCGGACACCTGGTAAATGTGGTCTCTTATGGTCAATCTTCCAATGATCTGCCTACAAATACGTCACAATGCTGCAGACACCTTGGGGAAACGACAGAAAGGGTTGACTCACTCCTCTTGCATTCACAGCCATATAAGGAGACAATGGAAAACAGAGCCTCAAAAATCCTGCTCATTTCCTGGATGCCGTCTCATCTTGGTTTTGCCTGAAGCTCACGTTCTAGGGCACGCACAGAAAATATCTTGGTAGTTCTGGACACGTCAGAGTGTTTTCTTTCGAAAGCTACCAATTATATGCATAGTCGAGCATCTTTTTGGGACAAAATATTGCGCTTAAAACGGGCACGTTTTTTTATCTAATAATGAAATAGCGCCCCCATAGATGTAAGAGGTTAATATAACTGCACTGTCAAATTTACAGTAGCTATTACAGTGAAATAATACCATGCTATTGTTTGAAGAGAGTGCATCATTTTGAACATAAAAAGTTATTCATTAAGAAATTAGGCATATTTGGGCCGTCTTGACACAAAAGTTTGAACAGAAATGCAATGGTTCATTGGATCAGTCTAAACTTTGCACATACACTGCTGCGATCTAGTGGCCAATATGTATATTGCACCTGGGCTGGAATAATACATTATGATGATGGTACAAAAAAAATACAAAAGAACGGTTTGTCTTTGTATTGTCTTTGTATTATCTTTTACGAGATCTATTGTGTTATATTCTCCTACATTCCTTTCACATTTCCACAAACGTCAAAGTGTTTCCTGGTACCAATAATATGCATATCCTTGCTTCAGGTCCTGAGCTACAGGCAGTTAGACTTGATTATGTAATTTCAGGTGAAAATTGAAAAAAAGTGGCGGATCCTTAAGAGGTTTTTTAACACCCTCCCCCCGAGTTTGGGAACAACAGGTGTAGATAATGTATTGATTGATTGTATTAATATATGGCTGGATGTCAGATCTTTTATAGCTCCTGTCCTCAATAACATTATCACAGCTATCCATTAGAAGCATTGACAGCCAGTGCCAGGGATAGGCACACTGTCCTGCCACTCATATGAAACGTCCTCCCTGATGTGTGTGTGGTGTATGTGTGTGTGTGTGTGTGTGTTTGCATGTGTGTTTGCATATCAAATCAAATCAAATGTTATTGGTCACATTCATGTGGTTAGCAGATGTTATTGCGAATGTAGCGAAATACTTGTGCTTCTAGTTCTGACAGTGCAGTAATATCTAACAAGTAATCTAACAATTCCACAACAACAAGCTGATGCGCCTTCTTCACCACACTGTCGGTGTGGGTGGACCATTTCAGTGTGTCTGTGATGTGTACGCCCAGGAACTTAAAACGTTCCACCTTCTCCACTGCTGTCCCGTTGATGTGGATAGGGGGGTGCTCCCCCTGCTCTTTCCTGAAGTCCACAATTATCTTCTTTGTTTTGTTGACGTTGAGAGAGAGGTTGTTTTCCTGACAGCACACAGTGCCCTCACCTCCTCCCTGTAGTCTGTTTTGCCGATGTTGGTAATCAAGCCCACTACTGTTATGTCGTCTGCAAACTTGTGGGGCCCCAGTGTTGAGGATCAGTGAAGTGGAGATGTTGTTTCCTACCTTCAACACCAGGGGGTGGCCTGTCAGGAAGTCCAGGACCCAATTGCACAGGGCAGGGTTGAGACCAAGGGCCTCAAGCTTAATGATGAACTTGGAGGGTACTATGGTGTTGAATGCTGAGCTGTAGTCAATGAACCGCATTCTTACATAGGTATTCCTCTTGTCCAGATGGGATAGGGCAGTGTGCAGTGTGATGGCGATTGCTTCATCTCTGGACTTATTGGGGCGGTATGCAAATTGAAGTGGGTCTATGCTGGCAGGTAATGTGGAGGTGATATGATCCTTGACTAGTCTCTCAATGCACTTCATGATGACAGAAGTGGGTGCGACCGGGCGATAGTCAATTAGTTCAATTATCTTTGCTTTCTTGTGTACGGGAACAATAATAACCATCCTGAAGCATATGGGGACAGCAGACTGGGATAGGGGGAGAGTGAATATGTCCATGAACACACCAGCCAGCTGGTCTGCACATGCTCTGAGGACGCAGCTAGGGATGCCGTCTGGGCCAGCAGCCTTGCGAGGGTTAACATGTTTAAATTCGGCCACGGAGAAGGAGAGGGGGGGGGGCCCGCAGTCTTTGGTAGCGGGACTCTTTGGTGGCACTGTATTATCCAAAAAACTGGTATAAAAGGGTATTTATTTTGTCTGGAAGCAAGCCGTTGGTGTCCGTGACGTGGCTGGTTTTCTTTTTGTAGTCCATGATTGCCTGTAGACCCTGCCAAATACGTCTCGTGGCTGAGCTGTGGATTTGGAAACCCACTTTGTCCCTATATCTACATTTCGCTTGTTTGATTGCCTTGCGGAGGGAATAACTACACTGTTTGTATTCGGCCATATTCCCAGTCTTTTTTCCATGGTTAAATGCGGTGGTTCGCGTTTTCAGCTTTTTGCGAATCCCAGCATCTATCCACGGTTTCAGGTTAGGGTAGGTTTTAATAGTCACAGTGGGTACAACATCTCCTATGAACTTCCTTATAACCTCACTCACCGAATCAGCGTATAAATCTATATTTTCTCTGAGGCTGCCCGGAACATTTCCCAGTCCGCGTGATCAAAACAATCTTGAAGCATAGATTCTGATTGGTCAGACCAGCGTTGAATGGTTATTGTCATGGGTACATACTGTTTGATTTTCTGCCTATAGAAAGGGAGGAGCAAAATGGAGTCGTGGTCGGATTTGCCAAGGGAGGGCGGGGGAAGGACTTGTATGCATCGCGGAAGTTGGAGTAGCAGTGATCCAGTGTATTCCCCGCACAAGTGAAACAATCAATATGCTGATAGAATTTGGGTAGCCTTGTTCTCAAATTTGCTTTGTTAGAATCCCCAACTACAATACATGCAGCCTCAGGATATGCTATATGGTTTCCAGTTTGCATAGATTACAGTGAAGTTCATTGAGGGCCGTCGTGGTATTGGCTTGAAGGGGGATATACATGGCTGTGACAATAACCGACAAGAATTATCTTGGGAGACAACATGGACGGCATCTGTGCCTGTGTGCTTGGACATTTGTTTCTGTCGTTTCAATTGTACACACTTTTGTGTGTGTGTGTCTATCTGTGTGTGTCTGTCTGTATGTCTGCCTGTGTCTGTCTGTCTCTGTGTCTCTCTCTCTCTCTCTCTCTCTCTCTCTCTCTCTCTCTCTCTCTTTGTGTGTGTGTTTGTGTGTGTGACATGTTTATGGATGCTGGACTCAGTGCTCAAAGCTGCTGGAGTCATGCTGGTGTCTGTCATTTGGGTGCATTATCTGCCAGGCCTATCTCAGCTGTCATATGAGGAGATGACCTCTAGCATGGGGAGATCAGCTACCTGCTGCTTCTCTCTCTTTACCTCTCTATCTCTATCACCTATACCTTTCCCTCTGTCTCTCTCTTACCTCTCTTACCTCTTTTTCAACTCTCTGTTTATCATTTATCTCCATCTCTTTTCTTCACTTCCTCTCCCTTTCTGTCTTTCAGACAAACATGCAGGGCAATCATGTACTTATTTGGTACAGAAAAACCTTACCTACTTTGTGCTCAGTCACAGAAGTGATGCTGAAAAGATGTTGTACAATCTTGTATTCACATAGGCACTCAATGATTTCCCTTCTCATATTTTCCAAACAAACTCTACCTTGACCTCCTAATCCAACAACTACAACTGCGGACCCCTTACCAACGCTCTGTGGTGTGTTTGTGTATGTGTACTGTATACACTCAACACACACACACTAGAACTATACAATATTTACAGACATGGTAATGAGTCCGAGGGAAAGTTGAGTGTTTGTGTGTCTGTGTGTGTGTTGAGTGTTGAGTGTAAACAGTATAACTGTGTGTACAATATGCTTAGGTTCATGTGCGTGTCTCCCTATGTAAGCTCTCACCTCCTGTGTGTAGGAGGGGGTTTGTGACACATGTATATGAGGGTAGGTTAAAACTATGAGAGGACATCATTAACTAAGGCTATGTGTGAATTTCTACCTTTACAGATACGTATATTTGACATATGGGGCCGTGCCCTGTCAGTCATAGTGCTTCAGGGGCCCTTCATGAAGCTACCTCCTATCTCTCTGACGCCCATTTTAGTCAGTCTGACCTCTGACCTGAAGGGGCGGGGTCACATACACAGGTGTGCCACAGAGGTCTATATTTGCGCCACTCTCTTTCCCCCGTTGTGCTGTCAAAACACAATTGATAATGGATAAATGGTGATTACAGTCAATCTGATTCTAACAATCTCTGTATTATCTTCAGGCTTCAATACACAATGGGTCATTCTTGCATTGCGGTGGTATTTGAGTCCTTCACCTCTGCAACCATGAAAAATACTTTAAAATCACAAATAGTATACATTATACACAATTTATATTGATCTGTTTATCAATGATAAATTATAATAAAAGTACTTTATGCTGCAAAACATTATGTTTATACATTGTTCAAAGATCTAATCCGCTTTAGGAGAAACAGCACCACTGCTATTGTTTTTGTTTGGTTGATGAAAACGGAAGAAAGGAGCGTTCTGCAGCTTTGTTTACACACTTGACTGACATTCATCTTCAGATAGTGTGTGCGTGCGTGTGAATGTCTCTCTGTGTGTGTTACCTCATCATGAGGTTTGACACGACTCCACTTTTAATACCTCAGCATAGAGCTCATTACACTAGACACCCCTGGGAAATGTGTTTAATATCGCAAAAATCTCAATTACGACACTTAATTGATATCCTTAGTTGCTTAATTGGCCAGTTTTTTTTAATTTCTCTTTTTAAGAGAAATGCAGTCTACATTTATGGAAACGGGTTATTTCTTCATATAAATATCATAAACACATGTCCACAACCCTCAGCCAGGAGACATGTAGTCACACTAACTGTTAATGGCAAACTGGTAAATCAGTATCATACATTATTGCCTAAGTTGTCATTGCTAAAGTATACAAGAAACATGCATTGTTTGTTAGGATGAATCAATCATTATTATTATCAATCATTTATTCATCCTAATTTGAATTCTGAGGTCATAGTAATAAACTGATTACAATCAGCATTGATACAGTATTACCATTACATTACAGGTAAATTAGCATTTCTAATATAATAATAATATATTCATTTCGCAGACGCTTTTATCCAAAGCGACATACAGTCATGCGTGCATACAATTTATATATGAGTGGTGCCGGAAATCAAACACAATATCCTGACATTGCCAGCGTCATGCTCTACCAACTGATTTACAGAGGAAAGTATAGTAGTCATAGTTCAATCGAGTACAGGCTTAACTGAATGAACAAACAGAGACAGAATGCACTTTAATGGACTTTTATTCAATCGTTTGGGGTATGGCTAGGAGAAACGAGTCCCAATGACGGGCCTTAAGGCTCGTATAGCTGGAGGTGGTGTGGGAGGATGGATGGTTGTCAAAAGCCGGAGCTGAAAAACAGCAAGTGAGAGAAAATGGGTAAGTTGACATATAAATACGTCCCAAGGTTTACACCCATTGGTTGAGAGAGAGGATAGTGATAATTGCAAGAGTGAGCCCATTTGTTAAACAGCAAGTGCCGTGGAATGTGCATTATTGTGCCGTGGTTAAAGGTGAAAGGTCAACAGGTGAAGGACATTGTGCAGATGGCTAATAGGAAGAGAAGAAGAATGAGATGCTATGCTGATGATGATACATTTGTGTTCATTCCCACTATGCCCATGTAAGGAAACAGACTGAATGATGTTATGCTGCTTGATGGAGTTAAACGAGGACCAGCCATCCTGATTGAAGTAGTAGGAGTAGTAGTAGTAGTAGCAGTAGTATTAGTAGTAGTAGGAGTTGTAGCAGTAGTAGTAGTGGTAGTAGCAGTAGTATTAGTAGTAGGAGTAGTAGTTGTAGTAGTATTAGTATTAGTAGTTGTAGCAGTAGTATTAGTAGTAGTAGTAGTAGTTGTAGCAGTAGTAGTAGTTGTAGCAGTAGTATTAGTAGTAGTAGTAGTAGTAGTAGTAGTAGTAGTAGTTGTAGTAGAAGTAGTAGTAGTCGTAGTAGTAGTTGTAGTTGTAGTAGTAGGAGGAGGAAGCCTCTGCAACTACCAATCCTACAGATCCCCCTGTTGCTAGCTTAAGAAAACAGTTCAACGCCATTAAGAGCTGTACAGTTTGGCCGTGAAGTGTTGAGCAATAACCCGGCACCAACTCCACCTCTTCCTCCAATGAGGGAGCATTCCTAACAATACTGCAGGCCAAGGCCTACTCCAGAGTATTTTATCCAAAACGTGTAGTTTCACCCACTCCTATTGATTCCTTATTGACCTGAGTAGCCCTCTCCACCCTTTCACTAACCCCACCCCTTCAACTGCAAGAGAAAGGAGGTCAGAGAGCATTGACATTGATTTTTCCCTCTCTTACTCTCTTTCTCTCTCTCTCTCTTTTCTCCTCCCATCTCTCCCCTCTGCCTTCTCTTCTCTCGTGACAAACGTTCTGAAAAGGGTCGTTGTGCCCCCGTTGATGCTTCACAATAGATAAATAGAGAGGTGGAGAGGCTGTTTAAAATATCAGGTCCCTCATTTAAAAGGGTGTGTAATTCTACCTTTGATCCTCAAAAATAAATTGTAAGTCACAGGGTCAACACATCACAACACAACTCACATATGACAGAAGTTTAAAAGCAGATAGAGTACAGTTATAGATGTACTAACACTGACCTTCGGCAGCCGCACTGACTGACAAAGACAGTTCTGGGGTTGAGGGT
Organism: Oncorhynchus masou masou; assembly: GCF_036934945.1. Classification (NCBI taxonomy): domain Eukaryota; kingdom Metazoa; phylum Chordata; class Actinopteri; order Salmoniformes; family Salmonidae; genus Oncorhynchus; species Oncorhynchus masou. Next base: position 50,733,833 of record NC_088234.1, read on the forward strand.
ATCTTTTGTACAGGACGTGCAAAACAGACACATCACAGATTAGAGTTACAATTTACAGTAGAATACATATGAATGTCTGGAGCCCCAGAATAACTGAGTCTGAGTGTGTAACTGAAACACAATAGTTATTCATCTCTCCTTCCTAATTATAACCCCCAGTTGTAATCTCATGGAAGGCATGCCACATGGAGAGAGAACACGCACGCACGCACACACACTCAAACACGCACATAAAATCCCCAACCTCGACCCCCTGGCAAGATAGAATCCCCCTTACCCCACCCTCTTGGACAGCACACAAGAGATAAATACCCTCACAGTGTGAGAAGAACAATGAAATGAATAAAAATGAGTTGAAAGACAGAAAAAGAATAAAGGGGGAAATCCCCCCTGGAATTTCTGTCCCTCCTCTTTTGCGTATGTATGTTTTCATTTGTTTGTTTGTTGCTTTAACCATTAATTTTATTTTCTGATCTCTGTATTTCTTAAATGTTTTTTTTCCTCTTTCTTTGATCTAGAGGAGAGAAAAAAGCAAGTGGCACCATTGAAGTTATTTTTATAATTTTGTGTTAACTTGTGTCTGTTTTCCTATGAACTTTACAGACAGTCTGTAGGAACCACTTTAATGTTATTAGATATAGGGAGCAAACAAAGTGACTAATTCATATTTATGAATACATATATCTTTCCGTATGAGTTTATGTGTAGAAGAGGTAAAAAGTTATTGAACATAATTCTGTATTGTGTGTGTGTGTCTGTGTGTGAAAGAATGTGAATGTCCTATTGTTGTACTTAGCTTTGTTACACTAACAACACCTGCCTGTGTGTGTGTACATGTGTGTGTGTGTACAGGCAGGGCTTTCTGACACCGACTGACAGTGTTTATTAAGTGCCGGTGGAATGAAGACCACTGCTTGCACTCTGCCCTCCTGCACACACACACACACACACACACACACACACACACACACACACACACACACACACACACACACACACACACACACACACACACACACACACACACACACACACACACACACACACACATACACACACACACACACATGCACACGCACAAACATAGAAATTCACACAAATGCCCAAGGCATATAAAGTGTAACATACAGTCTGACAAACTGCTACTCCCAAAGACACTCACCCATACCTTTGTCCACAACGGCAACCAGCCCGACTATACAAGAATACTGACATTAATGTACGCAGACACCTCCTCACATGCACAGAAGTGTACACACATGATCAGAGAGAGAGAAAGGGAGACCATTTGGTTTTCAGACTGATTAGGAATGCGTTTCTGTCACAGTAACCACATTTACATCCAACCATTTCATGCGGATGAATTACCAGACACATGAAAAAAGTCACGACCGGGCTGATGGAAACATGAAATGCCAGTACAATTTTAGAAATGCTGACAGACAATTTGTTCGCTTGACATGTTGAGATCTTTTCAGTAAAATGTACTATAGGTGAAATGGCGGTGGAAACGCCTTTATGCACAAATATTGATATAATAACCTCATATCGAAGTAAACTTGGAGTCATGTAATGATACTAAATATCTGCATGCTAAAACCTCCACTTAGTAGTGCCTAGAGATTGCCTCCTATTTGTTAGACGAGGCCCTGGTTAGGTGTAAATGTATGGGCATATTGAATAACCTGTAGAAGAGGTGATTGACGGTGCTGTTGTGCTGCTCACTTCATCATTGTGTCACAGTGTGTGAGGTGTGTGTCTTCATCATGGTGAAAACACAGAGAGCTGAGTGCTGTTAGGATTATATACAGTTTCATGGGAGAGCAAAAGTGTGCATGTGACCAATAAAATGTGATTTGATTTGATACAGAATGTTGTGTGGTCCTCCGACTACGACTCGAGAAAGCATGCAGTTTATTAGACTCCAGATGGAATAAGTCGTAATGAACTTCACAAGGTGGTGAATGTGCATGGTGATGAGCTTGATGCTCCGTTCCATTCTTATTCTGATGACATGGTGATTGATGCTTGGCTGCCATTTGCTAAATACAAATAATATCACTCTTATCTATAATCATCTCCTAATGTAGGTAGCCTATATGCACTGTATCTGCAAACTGTTGGCTGGAACACATCTGCCAAGACCAAAGTAGGCACATTTACTATATTTTTGTGACAAAACCAGTAGAGTTGAAAATCCAATAGAAACCCATTTAACATGTATGTTTTATTTGGCACATGGGACTTTAATGGCACATACATTTTTTTTTGTTACATTTTTGTTATTTTTGTAATATTTTTTATTTTTATTTTTTTTAAACCCCTTTTTCTCCCCAATTTCATGGTATCCAATTGGTAGTTACAGTCTTGTTTCATCGCTGCAACTCCCGTACGGACTCGGGGGAGGGGAAGGTCGAGAGCCATGTGTCCTCTGAAACACCACCCAACTAAGCCGCTCTGCTTCTTAACACAATGCCCCCTTAACCCGGAAGCCAGCCGCACCAATGTGTTGAAGGAAACACCGTACACCTGGCAACCGTGTCAGCGTACACCGCGCCCGGGCCGCCACAGGAGTCGCTAGTGTGTGATGGGACAAGGACATCCCTGCCTGCCTAACCCTCCCTTAACACCCGACGATTCTGTGCCAATTGTGCGCCGCCCCATGAGTAGTCTTCAGAAGCACCACTTGAAGTGAGCGGGCGCGCGAGACAGAGGGGAGATGTTAATCGATCAAGGTGGTGGTGTCATGCCTCCTCTTTCAACTTGGCCAGCCTCTGAAGTCCAAGGCTTGACTAGCACCATAGGACATGCATTACCAGATGAGGCGCAAACACCGTCAAATAGATTTTACAAACAGATTCTTTTCCAGGCTGACGCAAATTTTTTGACGTGTGTTATGTGTTTACAGTTATTCAGGGGAAGCCTCTAGAAGTGCTATGGTGGGGAGCGTGTGGTTATGAATGCTAAGTGATGTTAGCCATGATCTCATTTAAGGACAAAGATTTGAAAAAAAGAGTTTCGATTTTTGTGGCTCAAGCATTTATTAAACAAAGGATGGAAGGAGTTCTAGGCTTAGGTTCAGCTTTTGCTCTCCGATGTATATAATCCTAACAGCGCTCAGCTCTCTGTGTTTTCACCATGATGAAGACACACACCTCACACACTGTGACACAATGATGAAGTGAGCAGCACAACAGCACCGTCAATCACCTCTTCTACTGGTTATTCAATATGCCCATACATTTACACCTAACCAGGGCCTCGTCTAACAAATAGGAGGCAATCTCTTGGTACTAAGTGGAGGTTTTAGCATGGAGATAGGTTGGAAAGCTGGATCACTGTTGTCGTGTACATAAAAGAAAGCAAATAGCAGGCTTTAAATATGTATTGAAAATGATTTATTGTACTTGCTATAGATATGTTACTTTACTGAAACCGTTTCCTAAGTTGTTATTGTACCTAGCAGGTTCTCTACAAATTTGGTACAGTCATGTCCACTCATAGGACTTCATGTTACACAATACATGTATGTTTTGTTTGATAAAGTTCATATTTATATAAAAAAAATTGGAGTTTACATTGGCGCGTTACCTTCACTAGTTCCAAACATATCCAGTGATTTTGCATAGCCACATCATTCAACAGAAATACTCATCATAAATGTAGATGATAATACAAGTTATGCACATGGAATTATAGATATACCTCTCCTTAATGCAACCGCTGTGTCAGATTTCAAAAAAACTTCATGGAAAGAGCAAACCATGCAATAATCTGAGACGGCGCTCATAAAATAAAGAACATTTTCCGCCATGTTGGAGTCAACAGAAACCAGAAATCACATTATAAATATTCCCTTTGATGATCTTCATCAGAATGCACTCCCAGTAATCCTAGTTCCACAATAAATGCTTGATTTGTTCGATAATGTCCATTATTTATGTCCAAGTAGCTACTTTTGTTAGCACGTTAGGTACACATATCCAAACGCTCGTGCAGGTCCCGCATAACTTCGGACAAAAACTTATATTCTAATTTACAAAAAGTTATATTACAGGTCGAAGAAAAATTTCAAACTAAGTATATAATCAATCTTTAGGGTATTGTTATCATAAATCTTCAATAAAGTTCCAACCGGAGAATTCCTTTGTGTCTAGAGAAGCAATGGAACACAGGTCGATATCGTGTGAAATGCGCATGACCACGAAATGGCTCTCTGCCAGTAACCTGACTCATTCCCCTCTCATTCAGCTCCACAACACAGTAGAAGCCTCATTCAAGTTTCTAAAGACGGATTACATCTAGTGGAAGCCCTAGGAAGGGCAACTTCATTCATATCCCACTGTGAATTCAATAGGGCCTGGGTTGAAAATAGACCAACTTCAGATTTCTCACTTCCTGTTTGGATTTCTTCTCAGGTCTTTGCCTGCCATTTGGGTTCTGTTATACTGGGGGATTACAAGTTAATTAACTTTTAAAGCAGATTTACCTTCCTATTGTTCCTCAACTGTAGTGTATGATATACCATGTTCTAGCTCTGAGTCTCTACTTTAATCCAATGTAAAAAAATAACAATTTCAAATTTTGCAACATAAGACCAATTCGAGCCAGTCGGTCACAATTGAACATGCAAATCATGCACAACAAATCCCAGCTTAAATCCAAAAATACACGACCAATCAAAGGTGATACAGTAGTCGTTTAGATGTCTTTCCTCTGCAACACCTGTTCATGTAAACAAACAAAACAAACACAGCTGCGTTTGGAGTTCAAGGAAGAAAAGATGGGAAATCGTGGACAGTTGGGAAATGCTCGCCCGAGATTCACTCTATTTTTACTAGAGCAATATCCATATTATAGTTTGTTAATGTGTTTGGATAGCAGTACATATTAGTGCACAGTAGACAGTACAGAGAAAAGGGGGAATTGGCTTGAAATCCAAGAGTTTGACCTCAGTTTTGACTCTTACTGCCTTGATTTTCTAAGTATAGCCTACATTGCATTGCATTGTCTATACTTGGAATGTCTGTAATATAAGTTATGTTTCTGGCATATGCATTCTGGTGCATAGAAACAGTGTCCCTAGTGACACATTAACTTGGGGAGGGCGTTGGGGGAAAATATCACCCATTAAGACAATTTAATGATGAGAAGATAAAAACAACAGTGTTTGATTGACAAGCGCAGGTTGCAATTAGTGCACTCTGACGGAGTGTGTGTGTGAGCGAGTGTGCGTGCAGTGATCTGGATCCGTGATCCGGTGATTCTGATCCGGCACAGAGGGAACGGGTAGAGCCGAGTGGAAGGCACCACTGCCAGATGGCATCCTCACAGCAACCCCCCCTCCCCCCCCACCCCACACTCCCCACCCCACCCTCCTCACCCGCACTCGACCATGCCAATGGCAGCCCAACTGCCTAATGGAATGCTCATCATCTTGTCAAACCAGCTTATCTCAACCCAGTTTAATTAACTGGTGTTTTGTTATTCCATAAAACTACTTGATATTGTTCCTGCAATCTCATCATTATTTCTGGAGTCTGCCTAGAGTATCAGGACTGGGCTCTGTTTTGAGAAAGTGGATCCTATACATTGCATGTATACTTTACATAAACTTCTTAGAAATCAGAGGGTACATCAAAAACTGTGTTTGAAAGCTAATGCCTGATTTCCATGTGCATCCCAGAGGTATAATGAGAAATCGCAGCCAACAGTAGAACAGACACACACCACTTCTGACATCCAGCGCATGCAGGATTCTTCCATAGCCTCAAATGAACGCGCCCTTGATATCATTCTCATGAAAGTTCAATCAATTTTTCCTTCCTTTGCCTGCAGCAGTGTATCAAACAGTCTTCATCAGCCTCCTTTCCCTCTCTGAGGTTCAGGATTAGAGGGAAGCCTACAGGGGAAAGAGGGTTGGGGGGAACGTTGAGTCTGAACATGCTTGGGCCTTGAGGTCTATAGGCAATGGGAATGCCCTCTAGATCACTTGTGTCAAAATGGAAGACTAAAGAAAGGAACGAAGCAACTGTAATAATGCATTATGATTGAGCTCGTGTCATTATCCCAAAAATATGTAAATTCAGTGGTTAGTTGCCCACGTTAAATGTGGTAGTGTTAGGATTAGTCATGGTCCTTGGGGTTGGGCTGGGTCCATTGGTATGTGAGGGGCGACCAACAGAGGAGTACAGTGGTGTTCGAGGCTCCCATGCATGTGTCTGGTAATTCACATTGGGATCTGAAAGATAAAAGTGCCGGTTAGCAGATGTCATTGGTCAACTGCATTGGGATGTGAAAGGTTAGAGTACTGGTTAGCGAATCAGAAGGATCCTCTCATGTGGACCGTAATGAATGCTAGAGTTATCGTTAGGCAGACCTTGATGGAATACCCAGCTACAGAATCCTGTTCAACTGGCCTGTCTACGCCAGACATCATACAGACACTCAATCGACTGCTTTTATGCTTTACATTCTGCAATGTTGTACTGTCATTTGAACAATTACAGTACGCCCCGCTCTTCCACAAATCCCACATAAAATACAGTCTGCAACGACATATGAAAGCCTATGCAGACATGCCTTCTAACCCCTCACCCCATCTACCTACCTATCTCCCCCCTCAATCTCCCCAAAAAGCAATACAAAACAAAATAATACCACTGGAAGTCCCCGCTGTGTGTGATGTTGCTAAGGTTACCTGCTCAGATGCCTCAAATTACTCTGGTAGAGAGTAGGCCTCCAGTCTGGGCCCCCAGGTGATTGTGTTGTGTCCATCCACGACTCTGATGTCACTTCATTTAGATTTACATCAGGTAGTAAATTATAATAATCACCCAGAGATCACCCAGAGACTCGCTTCATGTCTCTGTCTCTGTCTCTCTCTCTCTCTCTCTCTCTCTCTCACTCATGCTTTCTCTCTCTCAGTTCAGGAGGAGCACGCCATGCTAGGAGCACTCGAGCGGAAAGTATTGCTGTCTAGATGTTTGTCCTGGGGGTGATGGAAGAGGCATTGTCTTGGGACCCTGTTGGGCCTGTAGTGAGCTGACGGGGACTGAGCCTGGCAGCTGGGTAGTGGGCTTTGTTAAGTGTCGGAGGATTAGGGTTCAGGACCCTGCTTTTCTTTAAAAACACACTCTGATCACAGACACCCATGTTCCAGGGAGGGTCTGGGGTTCAGTGCTGCACTGTCCAAATTACTTTTGTTTTTGTTTCTTTTTTTCTTTGCTTTTTCTCTCTCTCCTTGTTATGACCCTCCCGCCCCCCATTCGACTGTTGGAGAATGCCCTCCAGCCCTTAGCCCACCCCAGGGACCAGCACAGACCAGTTTTCCATTATCTTAAACAGAGTATTTAACCTACAAACATCTCCATGCAAAAGTAAAACAGCTGTGATGCCCCCAATACACACAGAATCATGTTAATTTGCCGTCATGATGTAATGCGAGTGCTCTTGGAATAAACAAATAGACACTATTTTTTTGATGTGTTCGTTTCTGTTTTCTTTGATGTCAGACAGCTGGGATGCCCCCAATACACACACACACACACACACACACACACACACACACACACACACACACACACACACACACACACACACACACACACACACACACACACACACACACACACACACACACACACACACACGCACACACACGCACACGCTCAAAAGTACTCACTTAATCCAGACCTGATTGACGAGCTTAACCCTTGTATGTGGATTTGTATATACGTGATGGTGGCGTACTTAGCTGCAGTAGAGTCATTGGTCCAGCATGTGTAGCTATGCTGCAATACAGTCTGCATTGGAAAGTGCTGAGCGATTAGTGCTTTTTGAGGTCGGTTCGGTTTCAATTCGATTATTACAAAATAATAGCTGTTTTCGATTTAGTTTATTTGACATTAGGTGCGTTATAAAATAATGACATTCAAATGTTTTTAGAGCTATTAAATTGAAATGTCAAAGTATAAAATAGTGAACATTCAATTGCCAAAACATTGAAAATATTTAATTGTCTCTAACAGGTCCACATTGGGTGGACATCAATAGAAAAACAGTACATTTCTCTGAAATAATAAAATATATATTATTTTTTTATTCCTTAAGTCATCATTTAATCTCTGTTCAGGCAGTAGCAGTCAGCCAGCCAGACCATCTAACGTTGTCTCTGTGCTCCCCATACTGTACTGTCTTCAGTCATTCTATTTAGCTAGTCTGCCCAAGTATGCTGCAGAGCTGTCTGACAAAATCATTGTATTACTTCTTTAAAATAGATAAGGCATACTCTCACGAACTGTCTCATTCCCTCTTATGGTTGTGGTGTGTACATTCCTCTCTCATGCGGTCTATGTGGTCTGTGTGTATCTAACCTAATGTAGCAGGAGTAAAAGTGTATCCGTCTCTGTCCGTGTCGGAAAGAACTGGCACAATAGATTATGGTCATTGTAGTTAATTACCAAATTTCTGCGCAGAGCTAGGTTGAATATTTGCTTTATGAAAACTACAACTCCCTGCAGCCCAGCGTCCCACATAGTTCTTGACTTGATTTCTCTCATGAATGATTGGATTTCTCTGTAGAGAAACAGCACATTGGGCTCACAAAAATAAATGGAATTCAAGTCATTTAACTGATGTCTGTCAATGACTTGTTTAATAACGAAAAAAGCATGAGGGTTCTCCCTCCCTCCCCTTCTCTGTCTCTCTGCTGGGCCTTAAACTGTAGAAGAGGGACTGTGTCATGCCCTGTTGTGTGTCTGCTGAGTGGGATGGTACAGTGGATAGAGGGGACGGAAGGGGCACTTGATGGATGGGTGGTGGCACAGTGGGGCATGGAGCATTGGCTGTGTGTGTGTGTGTGTGCGTTCATCTGTCATAGTGTGAATCAATCGGAATTATCAAGCCACAAACCAACAGGGAAGATGGTGAGAAGTGCCTCTCCAAGCTGATAGAGTTCATAGACTAATGATCTGTCATAGTGTGAATCAATCTGAATGATCATATATGATCTCTGAAGAAATGATAGCAGAGGTGCTAGAGCGTGTACTGCGCGTGTTAACTTAATCCACGAGAGAAGCAGCCATGATTATATTGTATTTTTGAGTACACTTAAGTTTGACCTTTCATGACTAGTTTGTTTAAACAGTTGTCAACTGTGTTTGTTTGCTGGTTATTATTACAGTATAATAACTGTATTATAAGTTGAAAATATTACGTTAAGCAGCAGTAGTAGTAGATCTAACAACCTGACACAGGGGAAGTGAGAAATATAAGAGGAAATGAATCATACAGAAGCAGGGAATGAGTACAAAATGGTTGTTGAATTGAATATATGCACATTAACAGTCACACTGGTATTCAGTACAGGATGAATGGCCATGGCACTAAGACTGATTGGACTGTACCAGAATACATTTCGCCAATTTGTAAGTTAATATTTGTATATATCCTTACAACAATAACAAACAACTCATAGTTAAAACATTTTTTTTCCAGGGGCAAGACCCCTAGCAAAATGTGTCTCTCCCAATGTCAGAGTTTCTCCTATACCACTGATTGTGAAAAAATTATCAATCATTTAAAAAAAAATTGTAGTAAGGTAATAAGGTAAGCACATCATTATATTTACTTGTGTTACACATTTTTGTCATTTAGTGAATTATTTTTCTAAGGTAAAAATATTGAATACTACTATTAGCAAAATTAGGGCCAGATCTACAGGAATAATAATGTATTATTATTATTATTATTATTATTCTAGTGATAAAATAGATGAAGATACTCAAAAGTGTGCAATAATTGTGCATTTGTCACATTGACGAGTACTGAGTGTAGGTCTATGCAACAAATTGACTGCCATCTTGAGGTAAGTGAGTGTACAATAAGTAGACTGCTGCTTCAGTGCTGTCCATTCAGCTACAGTAGCCTAGACTACAAGACAGAAATATGACCAGTTCATTTGTCTATGATGGCTGATTGTCTATTGGTGACTGCCAGTGGAGTGCTAGACAGTGAGGGTGATTAGGCTGTGTGTGTGTGTGTGTGTTTGTGTGTGTGTGTTTGCGTGCGTGTGTGTGTGTGTGTTTGCGTGCGTGTATGTGCGTGTGTGTGTGTGTTTGCACGTGTGTGTGTGTGTGCGTGTATGTGTGTGTGTGTGTGTGTGTGTTTGCGTGTGTGTGTGTATGTTTGCGTGTGTGTGTGTGTGTGTGTGTGCGTGTTTGCGTGTGTGTGTGTGCGTGTGTGTGTGTGTCTGTGTGTGTTTGCGTGTGTGTGCGTGTATGTGCGTGTGTGTGCGTGTGTGATGGCGCGCGTGTGTGTGTTTGTGTGTGTGTGTGTGTTTGCGTGTGTGTGCGTGTATGTGCGTGTGTGTTTGCGCGTGTGTGTGTGTGTGTGTGTGTGTGTGTGTGTGTGTGTGTGTGTGTGTGTGTGTGTGTGTGTGTGTGTGTGTGTGTGTGTGTGGTGTGAGGGACGGGGGTCCTGTGTGTGTCCGCTTGTAGCAAGCCTTCAGCAGGATAGCAACAGCACTGGACGTATTAGTCATTCTCCTGCTTGCTATCGACCAGCACAAAAGGCGTTGCACGATTAAAAATGAACAGCCACAAACATATTCACATAGCAGTGTTCTGCTGACTGTCACATGTGAGAGAATGTGTACGTGTGTGATGATTGACAGGGCTGTATCTTCTTGAGGAGTCCACACAGCGTGTCTCTAACGGGGAAATCAACACAAAATATGGGAAAGGAGAGAGACTGGAAGCGGAGGAGAACACATCATGAAAATAAATCAGGAATGAATGCAGCAGCTTTGGTTTAATTTTGCAGAGGGAAAAGTGGGAATAAACCCCCATTATGGTGGAAATTGAATCCCTTTGTTCTTAAGCATTCCGGTTCTGATGATATTTCCCTGATGGTAGGTGAGAGATTCTCGGGGCTGGAGTTATCCAGATGAGACAAACAGGAATTAAAACGTCATATGTTCCAAATGGCTCCTCAGCGGTGCTCAAACGCTTCTGCAATTTCTCTCAATAAAAAGAGGCCTATCATTAGTCTCCAGCTTACTTATTGTCATCTTTTTTTCTCTTAATTATTTCTTTAGTTTTAGTTTTTTAGTGCACTTGCAGAATTAGTAAATGCTTTCCTAATGCCTTTGACAGGAACTGTGGACTGTATTATGCAAATGAGTGGTCAAATGTTCAAAACATTTGTGTGTGTTGAAGTATTTAATTCGATGGGATCATTGTCTTGTTGAATCACTCCTATGCGAACCTGAATGCAACTGCATCTGGTCAAATTTCATATTCAAAATCATATTCACCACAAAGTAGATCAAATGTTATTCCCAATACACACCAGTCTCCCTTCTGTTCCATTTTGGCCAAGTCCCCACCCAGAGGAGTAATTGTGTTGTGGTGTGTTTCTCCCTGATTATCTTCAGACAAGGCAGGTTAACAGAGCAGGATATCAGCTGTGCTTTAGGGATCCGCCTCTATGATTTGTCAGCAGCCCACTGAAAAAGATGATCTTCCGAGCTGGCGAGCTCCATCTCAATATCACAGTGCTTTCCAGGTCCCAGTCCCCCTGTGCCCCTCCTATCTGTGATAATTGTGTGTTTTCAACCTGACGTAGCCAGCTAATTTAGCCACAGAGTGAAAGGCAATGGCCCTGGCCCCCACACTGGCTGGCAATCAGGAGTCTGATTGGACTGGGGTTTCTCTGCAGACATTAGTGATTCTAAAGCTAATACTCATTGTTTGAAGTGACACTGCAGCCCTGGCATTTACTTAACCTTTTGTCTTATGTACAAGGCAGAGTCAACGCTGAATCCCTGCTTAATTAATATCTATTCTCTCCCACTGCCACCGCTCATTTCTTCAATATGCAGACACAGTCAGGGCACACAAAGGCAGTTAGTGCATGGTGAGAGACAAGGGTGGGGGAGAGAGAGAGAAAAGTACATTTTATTCAATCAAATCCCTTTTCATTTCTTCTGTCTTCTTTCTTTTCTTGGACTCATAATGAAAAAGGGAAGTCATTGGTAATTAACATCCAGAGAACTCTGCCATTGGATCAAACACAGGTCTGCCTCATCTTGATCCGGAATCTATCTAAGGGAATGGTTCTTCAGAGAGAGTCTCAAACACCAAACCGCAAACCTGAGATCGTCCTGAGATTGTATCATCATGTGTTTGTTTGTTTTGAACTGATTAGGATCATTGTACTGTGTTCTGGATCTGCAATGTCTATTGTGTGACTTTTACATATTTTTCCACATTAGCTAGTTTTGTGCTTATTATTTATCCCAAGAGTACAGAAACCATATAATGTGTCCCATTGATGTATGAATATGTTATGCAGTCTTAATATTAACCTGTCTTCTTGTTTATAGCATGAAGATGACGGCAGGCTTCACGAGACAGTGGGAATTGTGACGGACAGGACATGAACCATGTGTGAGTAGTGATGATTCGTAGTAACATTTCAGAACATGAAATTGAGAGAGAGTCAGTAGAAGACTAGCAGAGAGAGAGAGAGTGAGAAGGGTGAAAGAGGAAAAGATGTAGAGAGAGGTAGAGAGAGTGGTTAAGAATGAGAGAGAGAGAGAGAGATCTCTGAGATCCCTGTTGGATATGACAGGGCAGTCCTAAAGAAGAATCAACGGGTATTTAAGACTGCAGCCCTACCATAAGGGTCGAAACCAAGAGGTTAACAATGACAGCATACTGTCTCACTTCCAACCGACGCAATAAATTATAATCCCACCGCCACTCTCTCACAATGGGATTTTCTCTCTTCTGTTTTTCTTCATTTTCTTTTTATATTGCTTCATGAGCAGAATGAACAAACATACGGTACCTCCTCCTCTCCTCCCTCATTGCAAATATGTATTTTCCTTCCTTTGATTCACTCATTCTCATTCTCTCCCTCCCTCCCTCCCTCCCTCCCTCCCTCCCTCCCTCCCTCCCTCCCTCCCTCCCTCCCTCCCTCCCTCCCTCCCTCCCTCCCTCCCTCCCTCCCTCCCTCCCTCCCTCCCTCCCTCCCTCCCTCCCTCCCTCCCTCCCTTCATCCCTTGCTACCTCCTCTGTGTATACCATCCAACAAACATTACATTGTTTGGCTTGACAGTGTTTGTTTGAAATGTGTGACACAATTCATTCATGACACTGATGTTCAGAACAAATAAGGTTATGGGTTGCATGGCTATGGCTGTATGCCTACTGTAGTCTGCCTTTGTAAAAGGCATCATGTGAGTGCATCACTCACAAAAACACACACCCACTGCATGCACATGATTGCCCATGCGTGCGCGCGCACACACACACGTACACACACTATCTCTTTCTCTCTCTGTGCTGTGATTCCTCCCAGCTGGGTTGTGGGGTCAAAGGCTGGTCAGTGGTTCTCTGCTGGTCTCTCTGGGGGTCTCAGATGAAGTGGTCAGCACTTGACAGGTACCAGACTCCAGTGTGTATTGGGTGTGTGTGTGTGTGTGTGTGTGTGTGTGTGTGTGTGTGTGTGTGTGTGTGTGTGTGTGTGTGTGTGTGTGTGTGTGTGTGTGTGTGTGTGTTCATGCGTGTGTGCAATGGTGCTTTAGCCAGGAGGGCAGATCGGCCCTGTGCTGCAGAGCATGGAAGGAACAAAGCCACAGGGACAACGAGTCAATGACAACTCTCTTCCTTCGCTGTCTCTCAACCACTTCCTCCCTCATTCTTTCCCTGCCTGTCTCTCTGCACTTGCTTCTCACTCAGACTCATACTTTTTATTTCCTTGAATCTCTCTTTGCCCTCCCTCTTCCCTCACTCTGCCCTCTCTATTCCCTCTCTCTTCCCTTCCTCTTCCCTCTCTCTTCCCTCTCTCGTCCCTCCCTCTTTCCTCCCTCTTCCCTCTCTCTTCCCTCACTCTTCCCTCACTCTTCCCTCCCTCTTCCCTCCCTCTTCCTTCCCTCTTCATTCCCTCTTCCCTCACGCTTCCCTCGCTCTCACACACACACATGTAGCCTGCACACAGTCCGACCTCTCTGACAACAAGTCCCCTGTATGTCCCTGCAGTAGATGGTAACGAAGACAGTGTGTGAGATGTGCCACGTTCAGCAGCGTGTGTAATCTTCCATAAGATGGTTAGAGATTACACAGGGGTGGGAGTAATTCCACTGGGACTGGGGGCTACCCCGCTGTGTTTGCATACAGTCAGTGGGATCCTGGAAGCCGTGCATTGCCACCATACAGATGGACACCGTTGCCTGGATCATTTAATGGGAGAATTCCTCCACTTTTTTCAGGACGCTGATTCCGCCATTCGTATGCGCCGTCACGGTCCCTCGTCGCCCGGCCCGGCCTACGTACACTGTGAACGCCACAGCGATTAATTGCTCAGGGTTTAAGTTGTAGAGCTAGTTGGTTGACCAAAGCCGGGGAGAGGGTTTGTTCTCACCACTGCTATCTAAATGAAATTGTCTTTATCCCCGCGGAAAAAAGGAAATGGGAATGAAAAATAATATTTGTTAGATCAAAAAAACATGACATTTTTTTTAACACCATCAAACAAACTTGTCTTCAGACAGACTGAGGCAGTCTTTCTTTCTTTTTTTCTTTAATTAAGAAAGCATTTTTTTATTAAACCAGATGAAAAGGCAACATTAATTCAAACAGTACAGTCGTATTGGACTACTACTAATCTTTTGGTAATTATTTTTTAATTGAATCTTTTGAACACAAAAGCCCTGAGCAGATGCTTGCATTACTTGAGTCCCCCATCGCACTCCGCGCCTTGTATGCTAGACGATGCTCGGCCGTGTGTGAGCAAGAGATGGGGGGAAGTTGAAGAGAAAGAGAAGAATTAAAAAGTGGAGAGGGAGTGGGAAGGAGGGAGGTAGAGTGGACTGGGTGGCAGTCTGTGGAGGTGTAACTTCTGCATAAATGAAAAGCTCAGCAGTCACACACACATACAAACACACACACACACGCAGTCTTGCTCCAGACACGCACACACACACATCCAGCTGTCATAAATCTGCTGATACACTCAGTATGTTCTAAATGGAGGGGTCAAGCAGTTTGAATCGAAACACAGAATGGTGCTTTTGTACCTCCATGTTTCTCCTTCCTTCTCCCTCCAGGAAGTGTCTGGACAAGCATCAGCTCCAAACTTCAACATCTGTAGAGTGCTGATTTGCTGAAGTACATACGATTAGTCTGTATTGTACTGTTCTTTAAGTCTATTAGGTGGACCTGCTGTAAACTGGTGGGGCTTTGGGCAGACCAAAATACCTCATTTTTAGGGTGAAACTAGATGTTGTTCTGACATGTGATCTGCTCTGTGAGTGAGAAATTCGGGAAGTGAGTTCTCAAAGTACTTAAGACGGCCTGGATAGATGCGAAGAGAGCTTGGAGAGCAGGCAAGTAGGGCTGGTCCATAACAAAGAGACATATTTCACTGTACTCAATGCAACAGCACATGGCTGTTAATCATGTAAAGTCCCCATCAAACCTAGCCCAAGCAGCCTAAATCACATTACTCTTGCATTCTGAGTATGTGTGACTGCAGGACGGTATGGCACAGGGTGGCTGTATCTGAGGGAATAAGAGCTGTATGATATCTGACACACACACACACACACACACACACACACACACACACACACACACACACACACACACACACACACACACACACACACACACACACACACACGCACAGTGATGCATACACTCATAAACACACTCACTCACTGATAATGTGCCATCCACTGGCATACATGTGTAAACCACCTGAATACACCTAAAGTGTAGCACATCAATGCCGCAAAGTTTACCTGCAGTTTGGAAGGAAAGCTGGAGGGTGAATATGCAACTTCAAGAGATGCTGCTACCTTTACTAGGGACTTCCTATAGAATAAGTGTAGACATAAGAAAAGTATTTCAGATAGCTGCATGTACATAACATTGTATATAGAGGGTAAATTAATGAATTTAATGTTTACAGTCTTCGTATTTTAAGCAGTAGAAGTCCAAAGGTCAAGCTCAGCACTTCCTCAGACCAATAGAGAGCTTGTATGTTGTGTGTTTGTAGGCTTGTATGTTTTGTGCTTGTCACTCAGTTTGGACGTGAATGGGAGAAAAAGAGAGAGAGAGAAAGAATGACCGAGAGAGAGAGATAGAGACAGAATGAGACAGAAAGAGACACAGAGACAGAAAGAGACAGAGAGAGACAGACAGAGAGAGAGACAGAGACAGAGAGACAGACAGAGAGACAGACAGAGAGACAGAGAGAGAGTGAGACAGAGAGAGACAGAGAGACAGACAGAGAGACAGACAGAGAGGGAGAGACAGAGAGCGAGACAGAGAGAGAGACAGAGAGAGATAGACAGAGAGCCTTCACTATGGTGAATCACTAAAACAATACAGAAATACACTACGGAAAAAGAAGGAACAGCATGTCAGAAATCAACTCAATGTAATTGAAGAATCCATAGATTCTAACCACGTCTGGGAAAATTGGAAAACACTAAACAAACAACAACACAAAGAATTATCTATCCAAAATGGAGATGTATGGGTAAACCACTTCTCCAATATTTTTGGCTCTATAAAAAAGAATAAAGAGCAAAAACATATACATGATCAAATACAGATCTTAGAATCAACTATTAAAGACTACCAGAACCCACTGGATTCTCCAATTACATTGAATGAGTTACAGGGCAAAATAAAAGCCCTCCAACCCAAAAAGGCCTGTGGTGTTGATGGTATCCTCAATGAAATGATCAAATATACAGACAACAAATTCCAATTGGCTATACTAACACTCTTTAACATCATCCTTAGCTCTGGGGGATTGATAATCGCAGCAAAAGGTGGCGCTACAAACTATTAACTTAAGGGGGCTGAATAATTTTGCACGCCCAATTTTTCAGTTTTTGATTTGTTAAAAAGTTTGAAATATCCAATAAATGTCGTTCCACTTCATGATTGTGTCCCACTTGTTGTTGATTCTTCACAAAAAAATACAGTTTTATATCTTTATGTTTGAAGCCTGAAATGTGGCAAAAGGTTGCAAAGTTCAAGGGGGCCGAATACTTTCGCAAGGCACTGTATCAACGAATTGGCGCAGGCACTAGAAAAGTCTGCAGCACCCGGCCTCACCCTACTAGAATCCGAAGTCAAATGTCTGCTGTTTGCTGATGATCTGGTGCTTCTGTCACCAACCAAGGAGGGCCTACAGCAGCACCTAGATCTTATGCACAGATTGGGCCCTGACAGTAAATCTCAGTAAGACCAAAATAATGGTGTTCCAAAAAAGGTCCAGTCATCAGGACCACAAATACAAATTCCATCTAGACACTGTTGCCCTAGAGCACACAGAAAACTACACATACCTTGGCCTAAACATCAGCGCCACAGGTAACTTCCACAAACCTGTGACCGATCTGAGAGACAAGGCAAGAAGGGCATTCTATGCCATCAAAAGGAACATAAATTTCAACATACAAAGTAGGATTTGGCTAAAAATACTTGAATCAGTCATAGAGCCCATTGCCCTTTATGGTTGTTAGGTCTGGGGTCCGCTCACCAACCAAGACTTCATAAAATGGGTCAAACACCAAATTGAGACTCTGCACGCAGAATTCTGCAAGAATATCCTCCGTGTACAACGTAGAACACCAAATAATGCATGCAGAGCAGAATTAGGCCGATACCCACTAATTATCAAAATCCAGAAAAGAGCCATTAAATTCTATAACCACCTAAAAGGAAGCGATTCCCAAACCTTCCATAACAAAGCCATCACCTACAGAGAGATGAACCTGGAGAAGAGTCCCCTAAGCAAGCTGGTCCTGGGGCTCTGTTCACAAACACACCCTACAGAGCCCCAGGACAGCAGCACAATTAGACCCAACCAAATCATGAGAAAACAAAAAGATAATTACTTGACACATTGGAAAGAATTAACAAAAAAACAGAGCAAACTAGAATGCTATTTGGCCCTACACAGAGAGTACACAGCGTCGGAATACCTGACCAATGTGACTGACCCAAAATTAAGGAAAGCTTTGACTATGTACAGACTCAGTGAGCATAGCCTTGCTATTGAGAAAGGCCGCCGTAGGCAGACATGGCTCTCAAGCGAAGACAGGCTATGTGCTCACTGCCCACAAAATGAGGTGGAAACTGAGCTGCACTTCCTAACCTCCTGCCCAATGTATGACCATATTAGAGAGACATATTTCCCTCAGATTACACAGATCCACAAAGAATTCGAAAACAAATCCAATTTTGATAAACTCCCATATCTACTGGGTTTAATTCCACAGTGTGCCATCACAGCAGCAAGATTTGTGACCTGTTGCCACGAGAAAAGGGAAACCAGTGAAGAACAAACACCATTGTAAATACAACCCATATTTATGCTTATTTATTTTATCTTGTGTCCTTTAACCATTTGTACATTGTTAAAACACTGTATATATATATAATATGACATTTGTAATGTCTTTATTGTTTTGAAACTTCTGTATGTGTAATGTTTACTGTTAATTTTTATTGTTTTTTTCACTTTATATATTCACTCTATATATTATCTACCTCACTTGCTTTGGCAATGTTAACACATGTTTCCCATGCCAATAAAGCCCTTGAATTGAATTGAATTGAATTGAGAGAAACAGAGAGAGACAGTGAGACAGAGAGAGAGAGAGAGAGAGAGAGAGAGAGAGAGAGAGAAACAGAGAGAGACAGTGAGTCAGAGAGAGAGAGAGAGAGAGAGAGAGAAACAGAGAGAGAAACAGAGAGAGACAGTGAGTCAGAGAGAGTGCACTTGGATTGGATAGGACAGAGACAATGAGAAAGAGTGACAGTGAGACAGAGAGAGACAGACAGAGAGAGAAACAGAGAGAGCCAGTGAGACAGAGAGAGAGACAGACAGAGAGAGACAGTGAGACAGAGAAACAGAGAGAGAAACAGAGAGAGAGAGAAAGACAGAGAGAAACAGAGAGAGACAGTGAGACAGAGTGAGAGAGAGAGAGAGAGAGAGAGAGAGTGAGACAGAGAGAGACAGAGAGAAACAGAGAGAAACAGAGTGAGACAGAGACAATGAGAAAGATTGACAGTGAGACAGAGAGAGAGACAGAGCGAGACAGAGAGACAGAGAGAAACAGAGAGAGACAGTGAGACAGAGAGAGACAGAGAGAGAGACAGAGGGAGAAACAGAGAGAGACAGTGAGACAGAGAGAGTGCACTTGGATTGGAGAGGACAGAGACAATGAGAAAGATTGACAGTGAGACAGAGAGAGAGACAGAGCGAGACAGAGAGAAACAGAGAGAGACAGTGAGACAGAGAGAGACACAAAGAGAGAGAGATAGAGGGAGAAACAGAGAGAGACAGTGAGACAGAGAGAGTGCACTTGGATTGGAGAGGACAGAGACAATGAGAAAGATTGACAGTGAGACAGAGAAAGAGACAGAGCGAGACAGAGAGACAGAGAGAAACAGAGAGAGACAGTGAGACAGAGAGACAGAGAGAGAGAGATAGAGGGAGAAACAGAGAGAGACAGTGAGTCAGAGTGCACTTGGATTGGAGAGGACAGAGACAATGAGAAAGAGTGACAGTGAGAAAAAGAGAGGTGTTTGCCATATAATACATAGACAAATAAACAATTAAGTAAACGACCTTGAAAGAAGTCACCTGTCCTCGGAACACAGCCCGTCAACAGCTTGTCAGGGAAATGAATGGTTTGTTGCTGTCACCTGTGACTACGGCTGAGGTCTCTGAACCCAGTCTCAAAGAAACTAAAAGGATTTTTCACATGTATAGTGATTATCTTTTGACATTGGAAAAACAGAGGTACAAATAAAATGTAAGCGCAACGTGACATATCTTAAAATTGAAAGCAATATGAGTTTATTTATTCACCAAAATAACCCATGTTATGTTTCATTCATTGGAAAACGTTATCTTTTTAGATACTTCCAAGACATACTTACAAATCAGTACTTGAAATATAAACATTACATTTCGGTGAGTGTAGGATTTTGATGTCCAAAGAGCAGAACATTCATGTTGGACAAAGGATATCCAGGGGCCATTTTTATTATCTGTCTGTGTGTCTCCACCCCTGTCCTTCTGTTTCTCCACTCCAGGTGTGAGTAAAGAGCTCACCCCTACAGCATATTCTCATTCCACTCAGTCAAAGGAAAATACCACTAAAAAAAACATTTTGGTATTTGTTTCATTAGTCCACTGTTAATACAATCCCCAAAAAGTTTTGCATGTCAGCAATCAAGTTTCCAAGATATAGAACTTTCGAAACAGAGCAAGACAGAATATTTACCTTCAGTTTATTGGGCTCTAATACTGAGAACAGTAGATTGAGGGGAATGAAGTAGGAGTTTCTGGATGTTGCATTGTATTGTTTATGTCGATAAAACTAATAAACAGTTTGAAGCTAGGCAAATGTTCAAATTACATGGCTGTATAAATATTGCCATTACTCACGGAAACATTGCTGAGGATTCACTGTTGTGATATTTTACAATTGTGTTTAGTTTGTTTACGGGCATATTTTTGGTGACATCGTTTATGTCGGATCTACAATATGATTTTTTTGTGTGAATTTTACCCCTTTTTCTCCCCAATTTCATGGTATCCAATTGTTAGTAGTTACTATCTTGTCTCATCGTACGGCTCGGGAGAGACGAAGGTTGAAAGTCATGTGTCCTCCGAAACACAACCCAACCAAGCTGCTTTTTAACACAGCACGCATTCAACCCGGAAGCCAGCCGCACCATGTGTCGGAGGAAACACCGTGCACCTAGCGATCTGGTCAGCGTGCAATGCGCCCAGCCCACCACGGGAGTCACTAGTGCGCGATGGGACAAGGATATCCCTACCGGCCAAACCCTTCCTAACTCAGACATTGCTTGGCCAATTGTACGTCGCAACCTCCCGGTCGCGGCCAGCTGCGACAGAGCCTGGGCTCGAACCCAGGGTCTCTGGTGGAACAGCTAGCACTGCAATGCCTTAGACCACTGCGCCACCCGGGAGGCCTACAATATGCTTTTTATCATTACAATGTGATATTCACTTGTTATAGTGCGATACATTCATTTGAAGGTGGTGGTGCTTTGTCCACTGAAGAATGATCTGATGACACAGAACATATTTAACACAACACCGTTTCAACATATTCATTGCCATTCTTCGAAAGCTGCTGCTTGCTTTTTGTTGAAAGGTCTACATTATAATTCATATTCAATTGCTTAAGGGCCTATATGACTCCATAAATTGAATAATCTAAATTGGTGTTCTATTCTTCTGTTCAGCCTCAATACTCACAACTGGACCCAGAACCAGCATTTAACAAATGTGTTATTATTTCATGTAAGAGAAGTGTTAGATATATCACTACGAGACACATATTACTGCTCTCCTTCTATTTCAAAATCAAGCCAAGAGCCAATAGCAGACATTATTTGAATAACATGACCACTTACATTCTGAAATTGACTCTAAATGCAAACAGGCATATCTGTGGACAGCCAAATCATTTGCTGATTTTTTTTGTGGGTTGAGGGGGCTTTCTTCAAATTTCACACTGTGTGTTGTGCTTGGATGAAAATGACAAAAAGAAAGGAGAGCGAGAGAAAGAAAGAGAGGGAGAGAGAGAAAGAAGGAAAGAAAAAAGAAAGAGAAAGAAATAGGAAGAGAAAATCAATAGTGAAGACATAGCTGGGGGCTTACATATTACATTTTGCATAGATGTTGGCCTTAATTTGCCTTTGATCTCAGTCCTGGGATGACTCACTGAAGCCATCCTCGTCAGCCAATCCGGGGGAGGGTGGGATGGATGGAGGGACGCAGACCACAGCGCCTGGGTGCCAGGGCTGGCCTTTCTCTGGTGCAGAAGTCTGCAGACTCACTGTGGAGGAATGTCCTTTCTTGTCTAGCCCCAGACAACCCAAACTACGTCTCTAACCCCAGGCAGCCTACACAGAGGCTGGAACGGGTGCTCTTGCTGGCCAGGACATGCATACACAGAAGTCCAACTGTACATACCTCCCCATACAGCTGGTTGAAATACTCAACAGATACTTTTCGGTCAAAGATCAAGACTTCTGAAACTGCCTTGATACTCTCCACACATGTTCAATGGCCAGACAAGGTTTTCATTTTCAACAACTATTTAACACGGCTGTCTCGACACAACTCCATAGAAACAAATTCACACGAGCTAAAATGATTTGAAGGTGTTCCAGAAATGGTGAATATGTTCAATTAAAATGTTGGTTCAAAAATAGCATGGCCATGATTCAATCACTTTTAAACAATTTCTCCACACTCACCTCATAGCAGCTGTGTGGACTTTTGGAGTGCGATTACCTGCTGCTCTCTAATGACACTCAGGATTAGATTGTACTGCCATAGTCGCTGATTAAAAATCACATTAGGGCCCGGCCCCCCCAAAAAAAGACGAAAGAGGAATAGCATGAAATAATAAATGAAGACATGAAAGTAATTACTAGATAAAGGAGTTTCACAGAGAAAAGAGAGGAGGATTTGTCATCTCTTCCCTGCACAATACCATTGTTCCAGAGACATTCAAAAGTCACAGTGTTATTAATGATACCGGATTTACAACATACATTTTTCTCCTGCGACTTCTCAACCGATTTTACATGCGCAAACTTTTCTGTTATCGCACCCTGTAGTCTCTAGAGAGGTGTGGTGGCCCATGGGTACTTTAGGGTGCAGAGAGAGGATTTCACAGCTGTGGATGTCTTTGTAGAAGTTTGGTAACTGTGCAAAGACTGTGGAAAGTTGTGTCCTGTCCGTGACATGGATGCTTGGGGAGCTTATGAAGATTTTTTGAGCAGGTTTATCATTAGGTAAATAAAGAAATCTCGAAGGTAGCGTGTACTGTCTTTTTTTTTTTTTACACCACAACGTTGCAGTCCATTGGCATTATGCGTTGTTACACATGTAGTGTGATGCATCGAGCACAGAGAATTGTGGAGCTAAGCAAATATTGACTTCAATTCCTGAGCTTCAGATTCGTACCACATTTGACATTTTCCACTCGGTACCCGTAGTAGTAAGGCACCTATGTTCGTGCTAATACAGGGTGACAAGTGAGAAGCTGTTTTCAGACAAGTCTACTGCCCAAGTTTCCACTGTAGCTGCTTTCTGTTGTACGTCGTCCAAACCAACAACATATCACCGTCCAAAGGACAGGACAATGTTTTCATTCTCATTTGAACATTTCTCTGTTCATAGTTGAATTTGATATTATTTGAGGCTTATGTCTAATCGTCTAGACGGTAAATATTGCACCCTTTTCTTGCGGTGGCATAATGGCTGGGTAACTTTAGAGGAGCACGTTAAGTGGTCTTCTGCCACCGGTTCCCAGCAGCTCTATACTGGTCTAATGTGCCAGCCTTCATGAAGATGAAAGATTTGCTAGATACCACCGTCTGGAGAATTCTAACACCAGTCCTTATGAGAAACAGACCTCACGAGTGGCTCAGTGTCAAATATCACTTGAATAAGTACAGTAATGACACACAATCCACAATGATGGAGGACTATTCAAATCAGACAGTATTTCATTTTTTGTGTAAGGGGAGAACAATTAACAACTGCAATTATTGATTTTCTTGATAAAGTTCCAGTACTAAAACTGTTCTCTTTTCGCCTACCAGTCACAGGAGCGCTGTGAATCATCACTCTTTGACATGTCATAAATTCAACACTGTTATTTTAGGGTATGGCTCTATTCCATAGTTTATCAGCCATTTCATTCATCTTATTCATTAGTGTCATGATACATTTTTCTAACTTAATACTCCATACAACTGTCCTTTGCATTTAT